>NW_026936997.1:0-7793 GCF_032062105.1 Saccostrea cuccullata
CCAATCCTGATTGAAAAAACTCCGACGTAACTGAAGTGCGGAGAAATAAGCACACATGTTGGGCATAGTCTAAAGCAAGGGCCGCGTTATATACATGTATAAACAAATTTACTTTCTCTACTTCAACAGGATTTGTTGTTTGTTTTACAATATGCCAAGCCTTTTCCCGCCACATTTCACACCAAAACAAAATAGAGAAAAAAAAATGTAGTGGCGGATCTAGAGGGAATTGGGGGGTTTCAACATCCTCTGAGCGAGCGAGGAGCCCCACATAGTTGTTACGTTTTATTTAAAGTTAAACTATCTCTAGTTAGATAAGTTTAAACGTTATTTTGATGGTTAAGTGTTGAAACTACTTAAACATCAAACTTCCGCCAAGTTCGTTTGTACAAATTAAACTGAGTGCGGGGACGCAGAGGACTATGAGTAAGTTGCTTAAATACATTGTACATGTAGCAATGTACAGGTATTATGTACTGAAGAAAACCCTGGAATGTCGCATTCAAATGTTTAATGTCATACGGGATATATATTAACAGATAAATATAAAAATTTAGTTTCTAATTGTATTATGAAAGAATAAATTAATTGGTTTGCGGTCGATTTTTGACGCTTGCGTCAATATATTTATTGTATTTAGCTGTATTTCACATACCAAAATCTTTCCTGCAGTTAAAGGTTGGTTGCCTAGTAGTTATGTAGTATGTACAAGTTTTTCCCTCTATCTCTTCTAAATTTAGGAAGCGAAAAAGTCTCTAAAAATCTTATGGTTGGCATGAAGTATTTCTGTTCATTTTACTGATTACTTACAATTGTCCTATTTCTGAGGGTCATCTTCTGATAGGTGTGTTCTCTGCAATGTTCACAATTGAAGTTCCTGTTTGACCTGTTACATATTGAAAATCCTCAATGAACATGATTATGGTTTTAATTTCCATTGTAAATATTGATTACTTTTATAAAAAAAATCTAAACCAATTTATTGTAACATAATACTTAGGAAAATATTTATGTAATATCAATAGAAAAAAGGAATCATTATCTCCAGTTATCCTAAAATCACAAGTAAGCATTAATCATATTAATTCACATACGTAAACCCATTAGCTTTTTGTGCTATTAAATCATAGTCATCGCTGTGCAATAATGGAAATCAAGTACTAATCCACAGCTTTGTGGCAATAAAGTTACTATCCCCGAGTAAAAAGTGACAAGCCCAAATACAGAGGCAAAAATTAAAAAGGTAACATTGAAAAAAAGTTCATCGTGAAAAAAATCAGGGGGTCGTAACATAACGGCTACTTAAGTCTTAAACCGTGCTTAAGTAGGACTTAAGTACAGTCTAAAACTTAAGACCGTAACGAGAAGCGTACTTAGAGTTGGCAATCTTAGCAAAACTTAGGCGGCCGGTAGAGGTGACTTAAGTATATCTTAACTTTCTTGTACATATATTTAGAATTATTCAATGTTGACTTTCGATGTTTAAAGTTTCCTCTATTCATATTATGCATTCAAGAAAATAATTATCTATATTTGACGCTGATTTAAGAATTTTATTTTTTCGTTTGGAGGGGGGGGGGGGGGGGTGATCACTGATCCCAGTTTCACTCACAGCACAGCAAACATGTAAATACAAAATTTAATTTCAGGGATACGTCTGAAACTAGTAGGACTTCGGTTATAGAAATATCCCAATTTTTCGTTTTGTATCCCTGATAATAAGTATATCATTAAACTTCTGCCTGACATGCATGGCATTATACATAGCGGGGATTTAAAATGTATCGAACCTTTAGAGTTTCAGTTTCAAGTGAATAGGCGGTCGATTATCTTTTCTTGTCTGCGATAATAATTTAACAGGGTAAGTGAACATTTATCAAAACAAAAGAGTTACAAGAGGTAGATTGAAAACACCTCAGGTGATAAAACAATTGTCGTGAACATTTACAATGAACCACAATTCGCCACTTTTTGACCGTGCAGTATTTGTTTACAAACATTCCGAATAGTTTATAACATAATTATAATTTTAATACGAAATCTAATCTAACATAACTTAAACCGATAGGTAAGGACGTCAACTTTAATATGTAATTAATTAAACCCTAACTGAATCACATATAACATGTTATCTATATAAAATCAAAAACTATAGGTTTACTCATGTGAAATATTTTTAACATAAGTCTGACTTAGCTAGGACCTAGCTTAGTTCGCTTTATGTTACGGTTTAAGACATACTTAAGCAGTACTTAGACAGGTCCTAAGATTGTGCCTAAACCGTACTTACGGCCCTACTAAAGTCAAAAACTTAGCAAGCTTTATGTTACGAGCCCCAGGGTATTAACTACAGATGATTTTTTTTTAAATTAAAGTTTAATTTAATTTTCGCTAGTAAAATTTAATCATATATAAATTAATTATTTAAAAAAATGAAAAAAAGATTTTAAATACTCCTGTTCAGGTCATTCATTGTTCGTCTAATTAAAACGAAGCGAATACATTCTGTTTCATCTTGAATCATTTAAAGCCATATTTGGTGTATATGTACAATGAAAATTATTCAACTAAAATTATAAGAACTTATTATTTGTATCATTACTTTATGTAAACATGATAAAGATAGAAATTTTCCGTAAATTACAAAATCTAAGTCAATTGCGTTATAAAGATATCAAAATTTAATTTGGATTCTGAATTTTCTCTGACTTGGCAAATATAGAATCCAAAAATAACTGTTTGGAAGTTCGGTTGACCGAAATTGAAAAGAAAATTTCAGCTATGGGTGAAATCCAAACAGCAGTAAATACAGTATCCTCCCCAGGTCAAAGTGATGACAGAAGAAATAAAACTATCAAAAATGATCAGAAAGAGCTAGAATCTAACGTGTGTTCTCTGGGCAATTTATTTGATTCAGTAAAGGACGCAGTAGGATCCAACACGAAGCAGATAAGTGAAAACCGCAAGGAGCTGGTTGAAATCAGAGAGGGAAAAGGTCTACAAGATCAGAAGACCAGGGAAGATATACAGACATTGAATGAGGCAAGTGTCAACCTACGGGAATCGATGATTGATCTCAAAGCTCGCTCCATGAGGGACAACTTGATATTCAGTGGTATATGGGAAGACAAAAACGAAATAAACACCGAAGCAGTGTTACAAGAATTTATTTACCGCAAATTCAAGCCTGGTTGTCCAAATTTCGTTTGAGAGAGTCCATAGGATGGGAAGTGGTAGTCGACCGCTTAATACCCCCGCAATATAGTGGCTAAGTTCTCTTTCTTTAAAGACCGAGAGTTCATACGGACACGTGCACCCCAGAAGTTAAGCGGCACTCGCATCTGGGTCAATGAGCAATACCCCCCAGAGATCGAAGAAAAAAGGAAGAAGTTATATCCCGTCCTCCGACAAGCCAGGAAGGATCACAAAAAAGTCAAACTTGTTCGGGACACTTTTATACGTAGACGGCAAAGTTTACACTCCACCGCCTGATCAGCCTCATCGATTCGTGACCAGACAGGGGAAGCAGGACAGGATCCACACTGACCGACAGGCCGTTTTTAGATCCGAGTGGAACAGCTAATCCGCCCCTGATCACATCAACAGAACACCAAATGACCGCAATTTAAAGAGGGCACGAGTATCATCAACTCCAGACAAGTAGGAACGCGCAGGAGAACGGACAAACAGTGCTCTTAAATTCTTAACATTGAATGTGTGCGGCATAAAAAACCGACTCAAATACAGCGAGTTTACAGAGAACATATTAAAATACGATGTGATCGGATTCACCGAGACCAAAACAGATGACACGGACAGTATCTGTATACCTGGATATGTCGCGTACGTTAAAAATCGACATAAGTTAAAAAATACTAGATCTGGTGGAATCTTAGTAGCAATAAAGGGACAGTATTGTGAAATATGTACAAATTATCAAAACTGATTGTAAATATGTTTTGTGGTGTAGAATCAACAAAGTTCTTTTTAACACAAGTGATGATATATTATTCGGGGTTTGCTATATTCCTCCCGAAGGAAGTAAATACTCCTCTAATGATTGTTTTTAGAAATAGAACAAGAATTGATTACTCTAGCAAATGATAATAGGAATGTTTGTTTTAATGGGAGATTTTAATGCTAACAACCGGTCACCTACCTGATTATTTTATTCCCATAGCTTTTTGTCAAAAGAACATATATGTGATGATTTTTCTCAAAATGAAATTGAAGCACGAACTATTATTTTTGAGAAATATTCAATACCTTTAATAAAGAACTGTTCAAGACTCGAATATTAACAATTTCGGCTATAAATTGGTACTTTGCAACAATGATATTTATATAGTCAATAGCCGTTTAAAAAAGGAAATGATGAGAACATTGGTGCTGTCACGTGTAAAAACTGTAGTACGGTTGATTATGTCCTAGCTAGCGTAAATGTTTTAGAAGTTATACAAGATTTTAATATTCACGATTTCTGCAATTTATTTTCAGACGTACATAAACCGTTATCTTTTACAATTTCCAGTCTTGATATACGGTCTGAAAATGTTCGCGTAGGTGAGAATCAATCAAGTGTGAAACTGTGGTGTCAAGACAAAGCAAATCAATATAGTAGTAAAATCTCACTGTCCAGCGTAGAGGCTATTGAAAACTTTTTGAATGAATTGTCTACTCGTGATGATACAATTAGCGGAGCGGACATTTCTAAGGTAGCAAATGATATAAGTAAGGTTTTTACAAATGCAGCCATAGAAACATTTGGATTGCAGAAGAAAATAACACCAGATAGTAAACAAAGTAAACCGTGGTTTAATAAAGATTGTAGAACTGCTAGGAAAAAATATCATTTAGCAAAAAGAATGCACAATAGACAAAAATCAGAAGAAAATAAACCAAATCTTACTTCCACGAGTAGAGAATATAAAAAGACCATGGATAAATGCATACAGAAATATAGAAACGATCTATCAGATAAACTAAAAAACTTACGCTCAACAAACTCGAAAGATTACTGGAAAATTTTAAACGCTTCAAATAAAGAACAAAAATGTGCAGTTGATATTGACGACATGTACAAATTTCTGAAAGATATCAATGAAAATGACGTCAGAATCATTTCAAGATAATTCAGCACCTGTTGCAAATGAGATTAATGACATACCAGATATATCTGATGAGATTTTAAACTCTGTAATCAGTGAAGACGAAATAAGGAAGGCGGTTAAAAAAATAAAAAATGGAAAATCCCCGGGTAGGAGTAAGACAGGGAGAAAACCTCTCGCTATTTCTATTTTCCATGTATATTAATGATCTTGAAGATTTTCTACTTAACAAGAATGTTGTAGGCTTGCAAAGTATTTCAAGTACTATTGAGAATGAATTACTAATGTATTTTAAATTGTTAGTACTTTTATATGCAGATGACACTGTTATTATGGCTGAATCAGCCGATGAATTACAATAATGGAATTAAATAATTTCAAAAATATTGTTTGCAATGGAAGTTGAAAGTTAATGTCGAAAAACGAAGATCATGGTATTTTCAAAGGGTCCAATGTTAAAAAGAAAATTTTATTACGACAACTTAGTTATTGAAAACGTTAAAGAATTTAAATACCTAGGCGTTGTATTTTCACGCTCTGGTTCCTTTTGTAAAACAAAAGGACACTTATATGAACAAGCTCAAAAAGCGATGTATGGAATTATAAGAAAAATTAGACAATTCAAATTACCAGTTGACTGTCAATTTGATCTTTTTGATAGAGTTGTAGTACCAGTCTTACTATATGGCTCTGAAGTATGGGGCTACGAAAACCTTGATATTGTAGTACGTTTACACTTGAAGTTTTTAAAGCATGTATTTAATTTGAAAATCCACGCCATCGTACATGGTCTATGGTGAAACAGGTCGCTTTCCTCTGTACATCTCGGTATACTGTAGAATGATTTCATTTTGGGCAAAGCTTTTTTCAGGCCCACAAACTAAAATTGTAAATGTTTTATACAAACATATGTTTAAATTGTACTGTGATGGAAATTTAACAAACCCATGGTTAGATTGTATACAGAAAATATGTAATATATGTGGTTTACCAAATGTATGGTACGAACAGAGTGCCAATATGAATTACAAATGGATAACTGCTACCGTAAAACAAATATTACAAGATCAATTTATTCAAAAGTGGTCTAGTGACGTTAATAATTCTTCAAAAGGACAAACTTACAGAATCTTTAAACAAAATTTTGGATTTGAAAATTATATTAATAAGTTATCTCCTAAATTTAGAGCAATATTTATGAAATTTCGTACCACAAATCACCATTTACCGATAGAGACAGGAAGATGGCAAGGTTTACCACTGTGCGATAGAATATGTACACTTTGTAAAAACAATCAAATTGCAGATGAATTTCATTATATTTTAGAATGTAAAACTTTATCTAATGTGAGAAAGAATTACCGGGCAATTATTATTCTTCTAGAACTGAATGTTATTAAATTCATGGAAATTATGTCAACCTCAAACGAAAAAGTGATGAAAAAACTTTGTATATTTATCCAAAAAATCTATGCTGCTGTCTGTCCTCCTTGATATGTTTCCCCACTCTTTTTTTCTACCATTAATCTTTTGTTATGTTTTCTATATTGTGTATGTACCTCTGACCAGACTGTTTATATTGTATATAATGTATATATGTTATTATGCACAATACCCCATGTACCAATAGATTGGTCTGGGTGAATAAAACTGAACTTGAACTTGGAGGAAAATACAAAAGATTTAAATAACACATTACAGAGAAGATAACATCGTATTATTAG
Organism: Saccostrea cuccullata; assembly: GCF_032062105.1. NCBI lineage: Eukaryota > Metazoa > Mollusca > Bivalvia > Ostreida > Ostreidae > Saccostrea > Saccostrea cuccullata. The sequence continues at coordinate 6,833 of NW_026936997.1, forward strand.
ATAAAATGAGGTGTTCTCCGTGCTCCGAATTGTATGAAAAGCTTTAATATAAATGTATTAATTATATTTCTTTACTTAATTTTGTATTTTTCAAAAATATATTTTTTGATCAGTTACGCCATATATGGCTTTAAAAAAAACGCTGCATAATTGCATGACACTTATCACTGAGCAGATTGAGTGAATTTATATAATTTAATAATGAGATATCTGTGAGGCATATATGTACATGCAAGTATTGCTATATTAAACAAAGGAAAGGGGGGAATTCAAATTAGGAAATAAAAATCGTTTTTAAGTAAATCAGTCTTGTACATGTAGTACTGCAAAATGGATGCAATTGTGATTTATGGATATGAGCATGCTGTCTGGAATATTTCCATATTAGGGAATTTAATAGCAAAAAAGAGTGAGAATACCGGTGGTGCTTTTCATGTATTACATGTGTATTGTCAAAATTCCTAATAGCCCAAGGGGATTCTTCAGTGCAGAAAGCCACAAGCCCCATCCTCCAAAATGGAAGCCCCGGGTGTAGCGCGATGTTAATTACACACCCATCATGTGAAATAGTTATATTAGCCCTATATCAATTTCAGTATTGTTTTAAATTAATTAAAACAAATGACAAAAACAATAATTAAAAAAATCAAAATAAAGCAGACACTCAATAGTGTTAAATCTAGACCTTAAAAAGGGCATGGTAATCAAGGAATCAAAAGGGCACTTTGTGTCGCGACAGGATATCACGAGGGCACTTTGCAAACAAATGTTAATGTCATTGAAATTATATTTAACATTTTTTTAAATTTTTACATACTTTAACATGTTTAATTACTTTTAATATCCTTTCATTTGAAAATCTTTATTTAAAACAAGTATATAAATTCATATATCTGTATTTCATACTTTTTTTAAAACAATGTTTTAATTATTGATTCAGAAACAAAAAGAATATGAAAAA
>NW_026936998.1:0-7515 GCF_032062105.1 Saccostrea cuccullata
ATATGTACATATTTTGAGTCAAGAAATAAATTTTACACGTTTACTTTTTAAGGTACATACTAGTATATGTAAGACAATCCTCTCTAAGTCTATTAATTTTTTTTTTTCAATTCAAATGATTCATTATATTATGATATTGATATTGTTTATTAAGATGACACAAAGGTTCATAAAATAATTACGAAATACAAGACTCTAGGTACATTTAGTTATAAGAAAAAATCTTTACTGTCTGCAGCTTTAAAGGGCCTGGACACAGTATCAACTGATTTTTTTAAAAACCAATTTTAATGTTTACAATTCCTATTTGAGGCATCATCTATTGATTACCAAAAAATTGAACAGTCATCATTAAATTTTGTTGATTAACGAGGCTAGGGGGTGGCAGCCATTTTAGACTATTTCAATCTCCTTTAAAAGGAGAGCTCCATATAAAGATATACAAAAATGATCAAATTTTAAAATTAAGATATCTGAATTTTTTCTTTGCCAAATGATAGTTGACAGCTAAAGATACCATATCTAAAAATATAAGTTAAATCTGGTGGTTAATTTGGGATTAATTTGTTGACCCACCAGCCTCCTTAACAAACAAGATACAGAACATTAAGTCCTTCGTAATGTAAAGAAGGCTCGTGCGTTGTTTTTGTTTACATATAGAAAATATCATATCAATAGTAACCGTATGGGAAAAACCAGAGTTCTGGGATAGTAGCCTCCCATAGAGTTAATATGCAGTAGCCTCCGATCAGGGGCGTAGCTAGACGAAAATGATGTGCACGCCAAAAAAGGCAGGGGGTCTGGGGGCCGCCTTGAGGCCCCCAGTGGGTCCTGGGCGAAGCCCTGGTGGGGGCCCAGGGGGGGAAGCCCACGGAAGCTCCTGGGTTTTCACGTTTAGACTGAACAATATTTATGGTATCTTTAAATATGTAACGTATGCTACGAGATGAAGTCAACTTCGCAATATTTTGATTTATGACACCAAAAAATAATAGATCTATTAATATTTAAAAAATGTTTTTTTTTATATATAAAATCAAGTGCATTGTCTGAATTTTTGTGATTACTTTAAAAAGGTATTTTTAGTTCCATTTTTTGTCTAATTTTTAAATAATGAAAATAAAACAAAACAATTTCAATCCAGCAAATTTAATTTCCCCAAAACGTGCGGCGTCATGTTTCGTGTTTTATCGTTTAGCCTAGCTTTATCTAAAATTCTCCAAAATCCATTTTTCTGGATTAAGCATTAACAAATTGTTCCATTGCTTTTTCTATATCAATTCTAAAATCTCTGTGAATATGGAGAAGTCCAAGCGATGACAATCTGTCATTTCTCATAGTGGAACGGACGTACGTTTTCAGTCGCCGCAAAACGCTGAAGGACCTCTCTGCAGTTGTGTTTTTGGTACTGGCATGGTTAGCAATATGAATAAAATGGACTCTATTGTTGGATATAGCGCTGAATCAATAGAATCTATATTAGGTATTACATATATAACGTTAGGCCTGCAGTCATAGTAAGTTTACACGGAATCTTTTTGGAATTTAATTTTTTATATGACGATAAAATCATTTTTTTTAATAATGAATTTTATAAAAATGCACAGCAATTTTTTTTTTTGGACTAAAAGATGTGCACGCCATGGCGTGCTGGCGTATAGGCAGCTACGCCCCTGCGATAGCCTTCCAAGGTGTGAGGCTACCTATTACGTCATACGGGTGTCTTATTTATTACTTAATAAATAAATAAAAAAATAGTTTCGTGGGCATTTAATTTCGTTGTTTTGAAAGTAACCCCATTCAAAATATAGTCATATAAAATTTCGTGTTGGATTTAATTTCGTTGAGAATTGTTAACAACGAAATAAACGAAATTTAATCCCCCACGAATATTTTTGCTTTTACAGTATGTAAGGTTTTCTCTAATGATTTATTAACCCAACCACATTATATAAGTTTCCCTGATTTAAAAAAAATGCCTACAATGTGTAAGAAAGTACACGCGACTTTTATGATAAAGAAGCATTCAAGCGATACATAGGTAAACAAACGTGTCTAACCAGACAGATCACGATAAAAATCGATAATACGACGCCATATTGAATTATTTTGAATGTTTTATTATCTGTTTATTTTACAACAATATCGTTCATTTCAATTCTAATTTTCATGCATATACATGTATAAATGAATAATGTTTTGGACGAATTTCACGATTATTATCACTCCAGTCACCCACAACTGTAGCTTTACATTCACATGAGAAGAAACACTGATAAAGTTTAAAACTAAAAGGAAAAATCATCGATACAATTTAACATACCAGCAAAAAGGTACCCATTGAGCTATTGATCTTTAACAAAAAACGTTAAACGCGTATATCTGAGAAAAAACATGAAAACATTCGACTCGAAGATAACCCTAATACACATAAATATTATGAAGCGAGGTAACCCAAACGAAACACTTAGAAATGACGTCTTAATTCTGAAGCAGTCATTTCAATCTGATGCATCAGATCAGTTTTAAGGTTACAGCTTTTATTTATTATCCAACCAAATTAAAGAATTTTTACAGCCAGTGTGTGACGGGTATATAAAGCGCGAGGATAATCAAATTCGTCACTTTGTGGTGGACCAGACGGTCAGGTAAGTCGCTTATCTTCCTCTTTAAATGATAAAAAAAAAGAATTTAAGGTTGTTTATTTCACAATTTTTAAGTCTTTGAAAATAAAACGAAACGGACTTTTAAATCATTTTTATCTTTTTTTTATTATTTATATTTTTCTTTTAAATTGCAGAACGAACTTCATTACAGTTATCCCGTGGTCTAGAAGTGGAGCGGCAGATTGTGGACCATTAAAAATTTCTAAGTACTACAATAACACAAGCAACTGCAATATTAATTAAAAAACAGTTAACGTGCAATTAATACATTTGAAGAATTAATGAATTATAGAAACATTGTAACATATTGAGATCTGAGGTTTTGCTGCATATGAACCCAGTGTACCGATATAGGGCGGTGTTACTAGCTATCAACGGACATGAGAGTGTTTAACGTAACACGTCCCCGTAATTAATGGGAAGACATGTCCGACATGAGTTCATATGAGATTACTTCTGTGGGCGGAGCTCCGTTCCTGGTGACAGGGATCTTGATAGCCGTGCAATAGCCTTGAAACCTAAGAGTTTCTTAATCAGATCTAACTGATGTTATAATTTATTAAAAATGAATCGATGTTGATATCATGAAATTTTGATTACGTATTATCATTCAGTTTTTATTTAGTATTCGAGAAAATGAAGTCTGTCATCTGTGAATGGGGAAAAGAATTTTCTCACACATCAAGCATGTTTCGTCATCTCAGAACAGCTCATAAATTTTCTGAACACCGATGCACAACCTGTGTCATGCAATTTAAAAGGAAAGATAAATATTTTCGTGTTATGAGAAGGCAACACTCACGGACACTTCCTGCTACCAAAACTGACGAAATTAAAATGACCAATCAGGCTACAGCTATTGATCTGCAAGACCAAAATCAAATTGGAGGTGATCTTTCAGCCAACGAAACAAACAAATGCATCACAGAGGAGGAAGCCATCAACGGGAATTTTTAAGTATATAAATTTCCTGCAGAAGACAAAACTAAATTCGATCCTTTACAATTCCTGCAATCCAAGTATGATATTATAATGAAAACGTTAAAAATAGCTTTGATAAAACAACAAAGCATCAAACGGTATTTGACCCTGAAAGTTCGTTTCTCTAAAGAAAAGAAAGATCAGATTGAAACAGTGGAACCATATTTTCATGAGAGATGTCATGTTGCATTGAAAGGAGAAGATCTGGAACAAAGCTAGAGATAGCAACAAGAAAATTATGAGTTCCTTTTTAGAATATTAAAGAGAGGGAAGCAATTGCGAAATACAGACCGATTAGAGGATCAAGCTTCATTCTACTGGCTGTCAAACTGAGAGCAAAAAAGAGTCAACGTACAAAACAATGATCAAAAATGCTTTTAATCGGCAGTTTTATCTGCACTGCACCCAACGATTCGTCATGCGGAACGCCTTTCCAATTACATCTCTTTTGCGGATGAATTGAATTTCAGTGGTATTGAATTTCCAGTAAAGCTTAATGATATTGAAAAGTTTGAAAATCAAAATGATATATCAATCAATATTTTTTTCCTATGAAAAGGGACAAGTATACCCTATCAATCTCACAAAGAATCGCTTCCAACGTCACGTCAATCTTCTTATTTTATCAACTGGAAATCATTCCCATTATTGTTGGATAAAAAACTTTAACAGACTGTTGGCAGATCAGAACAGCGACCATAAGCAGTACTTCTTCTGCTGCTATTGCCTGCATCTTATTGCAAAGTACACGGGGCTCAGAAAACTGAGATGCCAACTGAGGAAAATAAATGATGTATCCAAGCAACAACGAGTCAGTTTCTTGGTCTATGCCGATTTTGAGTGCATTGCAGAAAAATTAGCAACATGTCAACCTAATACAAGAACATCCAGTACAACTTAACTTGCCAAGCACACTCCATCAGGATTTACTTACAAAATAGTTGGTCTGACTAAGGCTTTTACTGAAGATCACGTGACATATCGTGGGGATAACGTCGTTGAAACGTTTGTTGAGCACATGGTTAAAGTGGAAGAAAGACTAACTACTGCACTTAGAAATCACAAACCACTAAAAATGGAAATGAAAGAAGAATTTGAATTTAAAAGAGCTGAACAATACTACATCTGTCATCAACATTTGGGGAAATATCGCGTACGTGATCACTGCCACGTGACAGGAAAAATTTCGAGGAACCGCCCATAATTCTTGCAACCTCAATCTGAAATAAAGAGAGCAAATTCCAGTATTTTTTTTCATAACCTGAAAGGATATGATTCACACTTAATTATGCAAGCCATTGGAAAGATGAAGCACAAACAACTTAACTGTATCCCCCAAAACCATGAGAAATACATATCGTTTTCCATGGGAAAAATAGATTTCATCGATTTCTTTCAATTTTTGTCATCCTCCTTAGAAAAGCTCTTGTTCAATCTTTCTAAAGAAGGTGTAGAAAAATTTAAACACCTCCGAGAGTACATTGAGCAAAAGCATTCTGGATCAGTCAAAGAAAAATTGAAGTTATTCATGCGTAATGGTGTTTATCCCTACGAGTACATGGACAGTATTGAGAAATTCAACGAGACTTATCTACCGGACAGATCAGCTTTTTACAGTTCCATCAGCGATGAAGATATATCAGAAGCTGATTTCCACCATGCTCAACATGTGTGGGAAACATTTGTAATATCTAATTTAGGGGAGTATCATGATCTGTACATGGAATAAGATGTTTTTCTATTGGCCGATGTGTTTGAAAACTTCAGAAATCTGTGCCTCAAAATCTATGAATTAGATCCTGCACATTTTTATACTGCACCAGGATTGGCATGGCAGGCGCCTCTCAAAATGACAGGTGTAAATTTGGAACTTTTTACAGATCCTGATATGCACTTATTTATCGAAAGTGATCTGAGAAGAGGCATTTCAATCATATCTCAAAGATATGCAAAAGCAAACAACCCATATGTAGAAGATTATGATCATAGTCAACCAAACAACTATCTCATCTACCTAGATGCAAACAATTTGTATGGATGGTGAATGAGTCAAGCTTTACCCACAAATGGATTTCGGTGGCTTTCTAGAGAGGAAATCGATTCTTTAGATTTACAACACGAAAAAGAAACGTCAGAAGAAGGTTATATTTTGTCGGTAGACCTTGAATACCCAACAGAGTTAAATGATACGCACAGCGATTTCACACTAGCACCAGAATCAAGTGAAGTCAAAAAAGACATGCTATCACCTTATCAGTTGCAACTCCTAAAAGATCTACATCTTGGGGAAACCCCAGCTCGAAACCTCGTCCCGAATCTAGGTAAATTGAAGAAAGATCATGTCATGCATAACAGAAATCTGCAACTTTATATGCTTCTTGGCATGAGGGTCACCAAAATTCACCAAGTGGTTGCTTTTCAACAAGCGCCATGGCTGAGAAAATACATCGATTTCAACACAAATATGCGAAAAGCTGCCAAGAATGACTTTGAGAAAGACTTTTACAAATTAATGAATACTAGTGTATTTGGAAAAACCATGGAGAATTTGAGGAAGAGGGTTGATATTCACAGGGAGCAAAGGCTTCTCAAAGTGATAACAAAACCAGGGCTCAAATCATTCAAAATATTCAACAAAGATCTACCATCAGTGGAACTCTCAAAATCTTGTGTTGAATCGCCCCATTTACGTTGGATTTTCAACCTTAGAATTATCTAAGGTGTTGATGTATGATTTGCATTACAACAATGTCAAATCCAGGTATGAAGATAAAGCTGAGCTCCTGTTTACAGACACAGATTCCTTATGCTACAACATATTAACAGAAGAATTGTACAAAGACCTGGAAAAGGAAAAAGACAACTTCGATTTTAGTGACTACCCAACTGATCATTTTCTGTATGATGCTACAAATAAAAAAGTCTTAGGTAAAATGAAAGATGAAACAATCGCGGGTATGTTAAGTAAGCATATAAGTAATTTCTAGGAAAATTTAGACTTTTTGAAGAAAATTTAGTTTAATAAATTACCAAAACCACTGATAAACGTAAACTGTTATTTACTATTGCATGCACGTAAAAGCGTGTCTAACGCAAAGACGTGCATCACCGCCACGACATCACGTGACTTCTATTAATAGCAAAATTGTCCTTAATAAAAAGGCTTACAGAACAACAATTTCCCGGAGTTTGATAATTTCTTTTAGTATGTAATATAGCTGAAAAACATCTATTTTGTCTAAAAAGTGCTGCTAGAATCCAACTATCATGTCCGTAAAATATTTATTCCACACATTCGCACGAAACCTTACCCTTTGTTTTGAATTTTATACATATGAATCGAGATTTTTCGTACAACCATGCTAACTCGGGATTCTGGCAGCACTTTCCAAGTATGTCAAAACGCAAACTTTCAAACTGTACAGATCGTATGTTTTGAAATATCCAGCTTATTGTTGTTCTGTTGCATTTTTTGGTCAAGAATGACAGACGATAGGCCGACTGGGATACTTAATATAGCTGACTGTCTTCGAAAGAAAATATAATCGATGAAAATAAATTAGCATACCTGTTTAATTAATTGAACTCCATATGAATTTAACACAATATTTCCGACATTTCCTTTTAAACTCCAGTTTACGTATCTTTGAACATGCCGTCTTAGCCAAATTCTCTTTACACGACATGATCAATTTCCAAGTTACTCTATGTACACATATGACGTCATCGGTGGCAGATTTCAATCATAATGACTGTTACAGCATAACAAAATAAAAAAAAATTAATTTTGTTAATGTTTACACGTTTCTAATCATTTTCTAGAGTTAAATTACATCGCTAAATACCAATATTCTGAAAACCGATTTCA
>NW_026936999.1:0-77960 GCF_032062105.1 Saccostrea cuccullata
TCTTTAATGAAACCGACAGCGATTTTAAAGTGGATCATAGAAAAACCATCACTTTGTGATCAGTGGCTATTACTGTCCCCTCAGAGGACAGGGCTGTATAAAAATTTCATGTGTTAATTAGATGTCATGTCTAAATCAGTCATGTGACACCATAGTTTGATTGGTGCCCAAGATCAAGGTAAAACTAGGCAGCTTTAAGAAAGCAACATGTAGGCAAGGATATATACATGTATTCTGTCTATCAGTTGACACAACATGAGGGTGACATTGAGGTGACTGTGACATTGAAGTGACTGTGACATTGAGGTGACTGTGACATTGAGATTGTGACATGAGGATGAGTCTAGCAGGAGAGGGGGAAGACTTTGGAGGAGAATTTGATTTTCTGGGCGTAGTCGGTGGGGGCGAGGCTGTACCCCTTGGCGTTCATGATGGCCTTTAAGTCTCGGTCTTCTTCTTGCTCTCTGTAAATAGGAGAAAAACGACATATTATTAATTAAGAGTAATCAATACATCCAGAAGTATACAAACATGTCATATGTCTCTCTAAGTTTGTAAAAATTTTCATTACATGTGTTTGAAGGTTCATCATCAGGTTTTCTTAGGTCTTTTACATATTAGAAGTATAAAAAAAAGTCAATAGCTATAATCAAATCAAATCAAAGTAATTTGATTAAGAAAGATACAACATGCATGGAGTCTTTATTTCAATATCCCTTAAATCAATAAAAAATAACTTCTTCTAAACTTTGTAAATGGTTATTTTTTCAATATGGGTGTACTTGATTTGTAATGAATGGTATTATATACTCAGTAATCATCAGTATACTTGATTTATAACATGCTCCTTTTAAGTGTTTAATAAGAGGATACAATTTACAATTGTCTCAGGTATTTATTGAAAATCTCCAAATAATTTCAAAATTATGACTGTTTAAGTAAGGAAAACAGAACTTCCATTTCTTGTACAACTACTCTCAATATAATTATTTAAAATATTACAAGGAAGGTAATTCTTCCAAACACAAAGCTAGATTAATCTACTAAACACAAAGGAAGATAAGGGAGAGGACTAAAATAGGCTGCGCCTGCTGCCCAATCCTATTCACAATAACATCTGTGAATAAAATATTGTTTAAATTAAAAGGAAGATAACTTTACCAAGCACCATACCTGGTATTTGTTTTTACGAAAGTCACCCATTGTTTCCTTTTTGGGTGTCTTACAACATCTCCCACAATTTTTGGTATATTCTCCTTGAAATAAAAATATCAGATCTTTTTCTTCAAAAAATTAGACTGATATTAAAAAAATGTTGGTTCCTAGTTAAACTGCAGATTTAGAAAAATAAAATTATAAAAAAAAAATGTAGAAATGTATACAGTCCATGTATAAGTTAAGTTACTTTTGATCTGTCCTCTTCAAACGCTCGTTTTCTCTTGGCTCGACCTAATCTCATCTCAGGCTTGGAATAGCGGAAACAGTAAAACTTCTCTGTGAGAGATACAAATGTAGCATGTATAATAAATACACAAAAAACTACTAACGCAGATCTACAAAATTCACAAGGCTTCATCAGAACTGCTTTTAATTAAATTTTGAATTAATGATAGTTTTGTAAAAGAGAAAACAATGAATCAATAGTTCAAAGAGGAGCACAAACAAGTGCTTTGAAAGCTAGCCTAGTCTTCATTCATTTTGATGGTTTAATCCTAATCTCAATAATTTGATTATTTTAACCTTAACTAATCAGAAATATCTCAAAGTTTACTTGGAGTTGTGAACCTTATGTCATAACATTTCCGCTTAAACAAACAATGATCCTCTAAGAGAGATGTTGTGGATCTTGAGTCAGATTGCTCCTGTCAGAACTTACAATGATCCTCTAAAAGGGGTGAAACGATGTGCCTTCTTCATGGTTGGATACATATCGTAAAATTTTGTCTCTGTTCGGTTATTTTGGATTCGATACATTTTGATAGAAGTCCTAAGAAGGAAACAAATTCAATTGTTGTTTTATGCTTACATTTACGAAATCTAGTCAAATGATTTATGTGCAAAATGGATAGAAGAAATAAATTTTATTGATTTGACTGTTAAATATTATTTTACAAACAATAAGTCCATAAAAATTTACGTTTCTGAACTAATTATACATGGAACATGTTTATACCTAATGCCAAACCTGACTGAATGACAATCCTGACCAAAAAACAAACCGAACCGAAAATAGAGATTTTGTACCGTGTATCAAACCGAGAAAAAATACCGCAGTGAATCTATACCGCACTGAACCGTTTTAATCCTATCCTCTAAGAGAGTTGTTGTGGACCTTGAGTCAGATTGGTCTTGTAAGGACTTACAATGATACTCTAAGAGGAACATTATGGACCTTGAGTCAGGATGGTCCTGTAAGGACTTATCTTCACCCACTGTCAGCCTGCCACAGCTGTAGTTATTAATCCTCAGTCAAATTCACAAAAATCACACTCAGCACACATTCTTTCCATGATGTACACATGTTTCTTGCAGAAATAGCAGATCTTGCTCTCTGGCTGGGCAGCCAAAAGAACTCCTATCGTTTTCTAGGGGATATAGTGAGTAAATTAAAGCATGTATTAGAATACACGGTTACTATCTTGAAATATAAGCAATATTTAGGCGAGGGTGAGAAAATATGATGGAGGACAAGGATTTTTTTTACTTAAATGTATCTAAAAAAAACCACCCTTTTAACCGTATAAAATCATGCACAAATCTACATTTCAAACAAAAAATTTCTAAAATTAATTCTGAACAAACATTTTTTACCACCTTCTTCTTAACTGGTGGCTCCAAGCTTTGTTTAAACTTTGACATCACGATCTCTGCCATCTGGCTGACCTTGATATTAGACTGAAGGTCATTGTTCAGTTTGACATTAATATCGTCCTTTTTGTCTACAGTAAGTTTGTTGGTTATCTCCTCCACTGGTAATTTACTGTATCGGGTGAGCTGGACGTCACCATTGTGCTGAAGAGTTTAAATTCTTTTTTGTTACAAACACTTAAAACAATGTAAATGTCGAATGGCATGCTTGTTTATTATAAAGGACCTTTTTTAAAATAAATTTCTACACCTAATAAGAATGCACTGTCAACTATACTATTGTAAAACTCTCAGAAAGAGAGAGGGGGAGAGGGAAAATAAGAAAGAGAGGGAAGCACTTACTTGTTTGACATGCTCATTCTTCATGCTGGACATTTATTCATTAATTTTTTACTCATTAATTTATTAATTACTCAGAGAGAGAGAGAGATGAGAGAGTCCAAGAGAAAGAGAAAGAAGAGATATTTACTAAGTTAACCTGTTTGATTTCCTTCCTGTACTTTTTACGACTCAGTGACGTGTTGTGTTCATTTTTTTCCCTCCTCCATTTTAAAATTCTGCGATAAAATAGAAACAATAAAATACAGCCATGTCTTGTACAAATAAAAGGCAGTAAACATTTTATTTATATAATATTATTAATAAATTCAGTGCTTTGAATTCTCTCATTTTTCCCCTGGTTGAAAATTCTTGTTATATAATTATTACAGCCCGCCTTAGTGCCAGAACTCCGGATCCAGGGGCCCTGAAATTCACTAATCGTGACATTACATGGGCCATTTGATAATAATTAAGGAATGTTTTTAAGTTTTGTGTGAGTTATTGGTGTGTGAATCACAAAGACTTGTCACGTAGGCATATTTCATGAAGCGCGCTAGCGCTTCAAGAAAAATATGCCTACGTGCAAGTCTGTGTGATTCACACAATAATAATTCACACTAAACTGAAAAACATTCCTTATATTTACATTTTACATGTTCGGAAGCAACTAAAATATCCTCAATATTTGAATTTCTCTCTGCCCTATATCGATGCATTTTTTCTAACGTCGCTACAGCCTCATTGTGACGTCACGTTAACGCACGTTTCTCCGTGTATATTTCTACGCGTGAGTATACACAAAATTGATTTTCAAATCAGTTTCACAGTTGGCTTAATAGAAAAACACGGCGAATGTAAATATTTGATAATAATGGAAGATAAATTCAACAATTGAAAATCACTAACTGTAAAACACGTTGTTTATATAGTTTATTCCTTCCCTATCTGAAACTATTCATTGACAATTATTTAAAACTCTTATCATGATCCTTTGCTATCTGAAGGAATGTCTTTTTATTATTATGATAAATTTCAATATATTTATTATAATAACAAAGAAAAATAATTATGGATTATGAAAAAGAAATTCAATTGGTTAAATGCTACACACACAACTTTAGAACTGAAATCTGATCTATGCCATATTTTAACAGAGATATTTATACATGTAAAAAAAAAACAGGTATGGGTATTTAAATCACGTGACTAAGAAGAAAAATCAAGACAGATACATGTAAGTAAACTAGGAAGTGATATTGTTTTCAAGGAGCCATGTTAGATTCATCGGTAAGACATAATAAATAAAGCTGTTTTCGCCTTGTTATTTAAGAAATAAAGTATCAATACTTTTATTTTCAGCTATGTGAATGAGTGAATTAATGTTTTGTTCATGAACTTACAATATCATGGATAGCTTGTATGAAACTTTAATATAGGAAAAGGAATTTAGGATATTGAATTAGGTCATTGATGTGTCTGAAAATTACATTTTTTTCATTAAATATAATTATCTTAGAACCATTCAAAATTTTTAAGTCACAGTATATATATTCCCATCATTCTATTGTAAAAATTATTTGTTGAAGGAATTGTTTGAATCAGTTAATCATTATAGTAATTGTTTTACAGTGCCACTGTTTTTTACTGTCTCTGTTAGTCATCCATATATTTATTGTAAACAGTGCCTCCTGCATGGTCAGATAACCAAGCATCATTAATGGATCCCCTGGACAGAGCTCAAGTTCTCCTCCATTGTGATCTGTGTCAAACAGCTGCACTACAGAGTCATTGTACACTATGTCAGATTAACCTGTGTAAGGCCTGTGTATGGGAGCATCTTTCTGATTCGTCAAAAAGACATAATGTTGTGCCATACAAGCACAGAAAATCTGCTACTTATAACTATCCAAAATGTCCAAACCATTCCCAGAACCAAAGTGAACTTTACTGTGATCAATGTGACATTCCTGTCTGTTCTACCTGCATCTCCTCTGGAAAACATAAAGGACATCATTTATCAGATGTTTTACAAAAAATCAGCTCCAAAATAAAAGACATGGAAAAAGAATTAAAAGAACTTGATACTAAACTTTTCCGAAAATATGAAGAAATTGCTTCAGACATCAAAACCAAAAAAGAAAACTTGGACACGCACTACAGGAAACTGACAGCAGCTGTCACCAAACAAGGAGAAGACTGGCACAGAGAAATTAACATCATTGTCAACAATAAAATTTCTGAAATTGATGTTATGAAAACTAAACACCTGGCTGTTCTATATAAACAGGAAAACGAAATGAAACAGATTGCTTCTGATGTTAAACAGAGCATTGTCGATCTGAAGAACATTCTGGAATCCAATGAAGTGTCCCTTACCTCTGCATACAAATCCAGAAATGCAGAGTTCAGACGTTTACCTCCAGACCTCAACATTTCATTACCAAGTTTCTCTCCTCATCAGATCAATACAGTTCAGCTCAATCAAATGTTTGGCTCTCTTTCAGCATTATCAATTACAAAAGAAGAATTCAGTTACACAGTCAAATCACTGCTTGATGAACCAGAGCTCATCACCATCATAAGTACTGGGTATGAATTTCTACACAGTGTTATCTGCCTTAGTGATGAAGAAATCTGGACACATGGACATGACAAAATCATGAAACTCTACAACCTCAAAGGTAAAAGACTGAAGTCAATCAAAACCAAGTCTGGGAATGAGCCACGTGACATAGCAGTGACAAGGAGTGGAGATCTAGTTTATACTGACCCTAATACAAGAACTGTAAACATAGTGAAGAATAAACAGATACAGGAAGTGATCAAACTACAGGGGTGGATACCTCTCAATGTCTGTAGTATCTCTTCTGGTGACCTCCTGGTTACCATGACAAGTGATGATGGTACACAATCAAAAGTTGTCCGTTACTCTGGCTCCACAGAGATACAAACCATTCATTTTGATAGTGAAGGCAAACCTATGTATTCATTTGGTTCTATTACATACATCAGTGAGAACAGAAACCTCGATGTATGTGTGGCTGACTACGCAGCCAGTGCAGTAGTGGTAGTTAATCAGGCAGGAAAATTCCGATTTACATACGATGGTCATCCCTCTACTAACAAGAAGAAATATACATTTAATCCAGTCGGCATCACAACAGACAGCCAGAGTCAAATCCTGACAGCAGACTTTGACAACAACTGTATCCACATCCTAGATCAGGACGGACAGTTCCTCAGTTATATTGATAATTGTGATCTACAGCGTCCATGGGGTTTATGTGTAGACACAAGAGACAACCTCTTTGTGACTGAGTGGAAAAGTAGTAAAGTGAAGAAAATCAGATACATGTAAACACTGCATTATGTCTAGAAATGACCGTGAATAAGATTTAGTTAGGCACTGAGGGTTAAAAGTCATCTGACTTAGGACTAATCAAATCAAATTACAAGAAGTATATGCATATTTTACAATGTTTTGAATTTCTGCTAATTTTAAGAAGAAACTCTATTAGTACTATCAAATGTATATATAATTCTAAAAGATCAAAAGTGCAAGGGCATAACCAAGTTAAATTTCCAAGTTTCGTATATAAATATATTCAACACGCATTGTAGTTTCTAAAAAGTGCTACGATCATGTCTAAATTCTGCAATTTCATTGTTAGAATTATACTTGTATGACCGAATGCTATATTTTTTGCTGGTCGGCGGCATGAATTATTGATATAATTAAATTGTTTTAAAGATTTCATCAGGATCGCAGCACTTTTCAGATACCTTAATAGTTCTATAGTTGAAATGTAAAAGCTTACTTTGATCCATAGAGTGTATGCCCTTGCACTAGATCGATTTATTAAGACCCTCCACATTACCCTCCGATGTACTTGCATACAAATATACGGCAATGTCAATTAAATACGTAATGTACAGAAAATATATTAATAAAATAGTGACGAATACATTAAATTCAAGTTATTGACCCATATGATATCTGTAAATAATATTTTATTTAATTAGAGAATACAAATTTTGTTGAGAAAATATTACTTGATCTGTCTCTCACTGCATACAAACTACGTCACGTTGTAAGAAATGACGTCATATTGACAAGTGTATTGCGATCAGTGACTTGTTTATAACTTTTTATGTGGGATTTAACTAACGACAAAACAACATGAAGTAGTAAGTTTTTATGTAGTTTGACGATTTCTTACTGGTTAAATTAGCAGATAAACTCATTTTGTGGTATTTTAAAGAAATGTTGTATAACGTATATTGTGAATGATGTCATAGTCAAGTTTTCCCGCACAAATTAGGCTCCGCCTCCTTTTCGTAACCTTAACTGTGCTGCGTTTGAAAGCCATGTGATAAATGCATAAACAATAATTATGTAGCCATGGTAACGTGTACCATTTCTGTTTAACATATTACAGAGTCCCAGCAATGAATATTTGATTAGAAATTGTTTTGTGATTTAAATTTAAGGGGGCCGACTATAGTTTTATTGTGTGAAAACTACAATAGCGAAACTCTTCATTTTTATACCATATATGACTTACACTAACTTCAGTGTACATGCAAAGTTTGGGGGAAATCTACCGTTCAGGTATTTTTGAGGGACCGTCTCAAAATACAGGTACATTTACTATAGGATTATATAGGAAAATGCCAATTTTTAGCACTTTAAAGCAAATTATACAAATACTACGATAGACATTTTGTTCAAACTATAATATTTGATGAGTAATACTATATGATACAATATATGTAGGAAACACAAAATTCTATCGTCTTGTTAAGAGAGGGGGCATCTAAAAATGCAAAAACTTAGCAAATTTTACTATTTTTATAGAGTACTACAAAATATGACGTACACAATGGATTCACATGAAAACATAATAAAAATATTGGAGATATTCTAAAAATTTAATGTTTTAAATTTCAAGAGCATATGTTTATAACTTTTTCTTTAATAATATTTTTATTACCCCTTTCTTTAAGAGCTACAGATTATCATAACGTCAAAAACACACTGCAACGACGTCAACCTACCTATCCATTGCAAAATCGATTAAAAATCAGTTATATCAAATTGTAATTACATTTTTATACCTATAATGTCTTAATTTTGTTTAATTTTAATAATTAAGCGAAAAAAATTGTATGAAAACAGTAAATACGCTTCATTTTACTATGGTGCGCGAAATATTGCGCAATGGAAACTATAATCGGCCACCTTAAGGTCATACGCAACATAGTTTGAACTTAATTTGTCTCTTCCCTGGAGATGAAGAGTTCCACTTAATAAAGGACCTGTGTGCAATTCTTTTAATGACTATACAGCAGAACTTGTTTAGTATGTACATGGTTATTGCTAATTTACGAATATAGCTAAGTCATCTTAGATCCTCAGCTATATAAATTTAATGAATTTCTTATACGGTTATAACAAATTACGGATTTAGTAAAGTAAATTAAAAGTGTGGATTCAACTATACATGTACAATTCATATACATGTACTATGAATATCAAAAAGTGCTATAGAGGAAAGATTTATATAATTTTTTCAGAATAGAAAAACGATTAAAAATCATTTTTCACCGGAGATATCTTTTTAAATGAATTGTATAGTTGAATCCACACTTCAAAAAAGTTATGTCCCTCGGCCGCCAACTTAGGGGATAAACCCATAGAATCCTCACAGTACCCTTTGTAGTTTCAGGTTTGTAACTTTGTCTTTTGACTGGGAGAAATCATAGCAGAGTATATACTGATTGTCCCATGTTGGGGCTACTACGGAAGCCCATTTAGGACCTATCAGAAATATTTTTGAATTCGTTATAACTAATTTTAGAATTCGTTCTAACGAATTTAATTTGTTTTTACAGGTTTTAAGAATTTAATATAACGAATTTAATCTGTTATAACAGATTCATTGCATTCGTTATAACAGATTTAATTTGTTATTACAGATTTATTGAATTCATTTTAAACAAATTCTTAAATTTGTTATAACGAATTCAACAAATCTGTAATAACAAATTAAATCAGTTAAAACGAATTCAATAAATCTGTAATAACAAATTACATTCGATATAACGAATTCAATGAATCTGTTATAACGAAAAAAATTCGTTATAATTAATTCAATTAATCTGTTATAACAAATTAAATTCGTTATAACCAATTCTAAAAATTATTATAACGAATTCAAAAATAGTTTTCGATAGGTCATAAATGGGCTTCCGTAGACTACCCACACATCCAAAGAAAACAATTTAAACACAGTGGATTCATCATAGCCCACCCAAATGGTAGCATAAAGAGGAGAAATGTTGTTTTTTTTCCCTTTTGACCTTTTAGTTGACCCCGCAAAGGGAAACACCTTTTGTAAAGCGTGGATTGGTCTATTGATTAAGCACATAGGGTGATGTCTCATCAAGGACAGGTCAAGGTAAAAAATTAGGACAGTTTGCTCTTGCATATTGAAACTAAAACATGACGATTGTGTCTAAAAATATTGGGTATTCATCCAATATATATCTGATATGCATTCAGATTCATTGAATTCATTGAAAACTCATAAACCCTCTGCTCACTCATATAAAATGTTGCTTAAATCTGAATGATTTTCCAAAAGAAATGTATATTCTAAGTAAAATACAAATAATTATAGAATAGCTTGCGGGGCAAAATAGGACAAAAAAGACACTTGAACTTGGTAAATCTTTAAAGGAATAATAGATATTTATGTCATGAGTTAGCTTTCTTATCAGAGAATCAATGAACCTTAAATGCAATGTGTTCTTTCTTATCATAACAATGTGCAATGTTACCATAATAATGACCCTCCACCCCAAACTCCAAACCTACTACATGTGCACTGATTGGAGATCACTTAATATTTCAATGGCAGACCCATGACAAAATTAGAAATTTAAGAATCAATATTTTTCTACATATCTGTACATAAATAACTTACTCTCTTAGATCTGGAGAATTTGGCACTACTGTATGACTTACCCTATTATATATCTGGAGAATTAGACACTACTATATATATCTTACCCTCTTAGATCTGGAGAATTTGACGCTACTGTATAACTTACCCTTTTAGATCAGGAAAATTTGACACTACTGTATGACTTACCTTCTTAGATCTGGAGAATTTGACACTACTGTATAACTTATCTTATTAGATCAGGAGAAGTTGACACTACTATAAAACTTACCCTCTTAGATCTGGAGAATTTGACACTACTGTATAACCTACCCTCTTAGATGTGGAGAATTACGCTTTACTTCATAACTTACCCTCTTAGATCTGGAGAATTTGACAGTACTGTATAACTTACCCTCTATGATCTGGAGAATTTGGCTTTACTGCATAACTTGCCCTCTTAGATTTGGAGAATTTGACACTACTGTATAACTTACCCTCTTAGATCTGAAGAACTTGACACTATTGTATAACTTACCGTCTTAGATCAGGAGAATTTGACACTACTGTATAACTTGCCCTCTATGCTCTGGAGAATTTGACACTACTGTATAACTTACCCTCTTAGATCTTGAGAACCTGACACTACTGTATAACTTACCCTTTTAGATCTGGAGAATTTGACACTACTGTATAACTTACCCACTTAGATCAGGAGAATTGGACACTACTGTATAACTTACCTAATTAGATCAGGAGAATTTGACACTACTGTATAACTTACCCTCTTAGTTCTGGAGAATATGACAGTACTGTATAACTTACCCTCTTAGATATGGAGAATTTGGCACTACTGCGGATTTTCTGTAGAAGAGTTTTGTGTAGAGGAGATTTATGGCCTTCTCTTCTGACCGGGGACTCCATTAAAATATCACAATACTTGTTGTTTATACAATGATTTTTCAATCTTTAATTTAATACAAAGAGAAATTTCATGAATATTATCTCATTTATCTGGACTTTTCTTTCTTTTCTAATTAAAAAGACAAACCATTCACTTCCCTTTCTGCTTCTTTGATTTTATGAACAAGTGTAAATGTTTCTTTGTTTTGGAGTAAGGTAGAGGGATTAAGGTGCAGAATGCAGCAGTTGACTGCCTAATCATGACAGCTTTGTTTTGAAAAAAAAATCAAAAATTTAATTTGATAAATCAAATAAAATAACACACCACTTGGATTTCTCTCTTTGTGGAACTTGTGATAGAACTCGGACAGGTAGCTGACCATGGTCAGTTTGTCCGGACAGTAGCAGGTGGATATTTCCTGACCGGTCATCACTTGACAGGAGCAGGTGGACATTTTGATTCCTGACCTGTCATCACTGGACTGATTCCCAGCTCTGTGTGGGCCACATCAAACGCCAGCTGGTTATTTTTAGCCACGTCTAACGAGGACAGGGACTCTCTGAAATTACCATGTTTTAATTAAAAATCATCTTTGCAGATTCATTGTTTTTCCTCAGATATTACAATTTATTTATTTTCTTTTGTAGCAGCACTTTAAAATTATAGTAAGCATCTATGTATTCATGCTTTTATAAGATAATAATAAGATCTAAATATGCTCATATGAATTCTCAATCATTCAATTTGAAAAAAAGATCTAAGAGATTTATTTCAGTTGAATTAATAACATTGCAAGCACTTCAGATTTCTTGTCTAACTGTATCTTCTGGTTTAAAAACCTACTGAGACAAATGATTATTCAAAGGTCAAGCTTTTTGTTAAAGTCATTAGATTTTTAATTTTCCCGACACTTCACATAATTACTGCTTGTAAAAATCCTGCAGAAACTTAAATATTTTCCCTGTTTTTAGTGTAAATGGATACAAGCTAGATAGATTAAAGGCCACATTTTCGAATTTCCACAAAAAAAAATATATCACATAAAAAATGTTTTAATAGAAAACAAAGTGCCACACACACACTTTCACATCCTGATATTTAAGCTGCCCAACAATTTGAGAGAGATTATAATTCTAATAATAAAAAAGTACATGTATTTAAATCATATGACTAAAAACTGATCTAAACACACAGTTAGTCTCTTGGTATAATAATTGTTGGTTATCTTTACAAATCATATATAAACTATGGAGTAAAATTGTCGTCCCAGAGCGATGATGTTAGATTTACAGGTGGGGCATGTTACATTAAAGCTGTTTTTTCTTGTTATTAAGTAATGTGTTATTACTAATCATGCAGATTAATTAATTATTGTTTTTTTTTTAAATACTTCAGATTGTATTAATTTAAATTGTAATGCGTTCAAAGGAAATATGATTATTTTAAAATCATTCAAATTTGAGGAAATAGTCGTTTTCAATTGAAAGTATCGATTTTCTTCGTTCCATTGTAAACAACATATTGTTTCATGAATTGTTTGTATCAGTACCTGTCATACATAATAAAGGTAATATTATGAGTTTTAATCAGCTGTATTAAAATCATCATGTCTCTCTTCTCCATTTTACTGCAGTATCACCAGGGCACATGACAAAATGTCAGTAAATGGACCCCCGGTATAGTGCTCAAGACATCCTTAGGTGTGACTTGTGCGAGTAACATGTGGTATAGAGTCCTTGCGAGTTTTGCCATGTCAACCTGTGTAAGGCCTGTGTAGGAGAGCATCTTTCTGATTCAACCATAAAACAAAGAGTCGTACCATATAAAGAAAGAACCTCAACTCCTAAATACCCAAAATGTTAAAAACATTACAAGAACTGTGAACTCCACTGTGAGCAATGTGACATTCCTGTCTGTTCTACCTGCATCTCCTCAGGAAAACATAAGGGACATAATTTATCAGATGTGTTGCAAAAATATGCACAAAAATAAAAGACATAAAAAAGATTTAAAAGAACTTAAGACTAGAATTCACCCAAAATATGAAGGAATTGGGTCAAGCATAAAAAAGTAAAAAAGACGACTTGGAATCACATTATAGTAAACTTACAGCATCCGTCATCAAACAAGGAGAAGACTGACAGAAAAATTAATATCATTGTCAGCAAGCAGAAATCGGAGATTGATAAGGCAAAAACGAAACACCTGGCTGTTCTAAATAATCAGGAAAAAGAACTCAAACACATTACTTTTGATGTAAGAAAGGGTATTGTTGATATGAAGAACATTCTGGAATCCAGTAATATTTCCTAAGCTATGTATACAATTCCAGAAATACAGAGTTCAGAGATTTACCTCCTGACCAAAAAGTAGCATTACCAAGTTTCACTCCTCTTATGATCAACACAGAACAGCTTCATCAAATGTTTGGTTCTCTGTCAGCATTATCCATTTCAACACAATAACATGGCTACACAATCAAACCACTGTTTGATAAGCCAGATCTCATCACCACCATAGACACTGGGTTAGTTACCTGTCTCAGTGATGAAGAAATGTGGACATGTGGAGATGACAAAATTATGAAACTCTACAACCACCAGGGAAAATTACTAAAGTCAGGGGTAATAAAGGAGGCATATAAAATGTTTTACCTTGACTAAATCAGTGCTACATTATAACGTCATAGTAGGCGAGATGACGTCCATTTTAGAACACAGGCTTTCCTAATATTGGTATTAAGAGATGTAATTTAACGCTATTAAATGATTAGAAACGTGTAAACATTAACAAAAATAAAATGTTTTTATTTTGTTCTGCTGTATCTGTTATTGTGATTAAAATCTACCACCGATGACGTCATATGTAAACATCAAGTAACTTGGGAATTGATCATGTCGAGTAAAGAGAATTTGGCTACGACGGCATGTACAAAGATACGTAAAATGAAGTTAAAAAGGAAATATCGTGAATAGTATGTGAAATTCATATGGAGTTAAGTTAATTAAACAGGTATACTACTTTATTTTTATCAATTATATTCTCTTTCGAAGACAATCAGCTATATACCTATCTCGGTCGGCCTTTCCTTGTCACTTGTGAAAAAAATGATGCAACAGAACAACAATAAGCTGGATATTTCAAAACATAAGATTTGTACAGATGGATAGTTTGCCTTCTGAAAAACTTGGAAAGGGCTGCTAGAATCCCGAGTTAAGCATGATTTTACTAAAAATCTCGGTTCATACATGTATGTATAAAATTCAAAACATAGGGAAAGGTTTCGTGCAAATGTGTGGAATAATTATTTTACTGACAAGACAGTGGGATTCTAGCAGCACGTTTTAGACAAAATATATTTTATATATATATTATTTACTCAAAGAAATTATTCAAAACAGTAAATGAAAGGTGCTTCACATTAATCAAACTTGAAATAAATTCCTTATTGATGGTGTGGTCCAAAGGATAATTATTTTCTACAGTCTCTCAGAAAAGGCAATTAGTATGTTCATTTTAAATCAGTATAAATTTATATTGACCACAAAATGAAAGAATGTTTTGTGCCGTAAAGTGAAAATATATGACGTCATAATGGATCTAGCACAAAAAGTCAAACTTAGCCTATTCGGTCAAGGGTTTATTTAAAGAAATTGTAGGGTAGTTCTGTTAGCTTTTTATTAAGGAAAATTTCGCCATTAATAGAAGTCACGATATGCCATGGCGGTGGTGCACGTCTTTGCGTTAGACACTGTTTTATCTCTATGCAAAAGTTAAAAACGGTTCATGTTTATCCGCGGTTTTGGTACACAAAGTTATCCCACTTTTTCCCAAGGAAAACGTCTTACAGTAAAACAGTTAAAGTTTGAACACGGATATAGCGAATTATATATAAATTATTACCAACTTCCAAAATTCTTAACAAATCTTTGTAAAATTTTACGGTTATAACGAATTTACGGTATAGCGAACTGATTATGTAAGTCCCGTTGGGGAAATATAACGTCAAAGATTTCAAAATTTGAATAATTGAACTGACTTTATTTTTCTTCAGCATTTATATATAAAATTCAATTCATAATAAAACGGTATTAATGGTAATATTTGCTTCCCTAACATATTTTAGTCACTTGCAAAAGGAAAAAACATTATGCCAATCGCTATATATGGTTACTTTATCAAACTTATCAAAAAGTCTAATTTTCCAGAAAAAAGAATTATATGCTTCCTTAACATACCCGCGCAGACAGACGGACATGAGTAACAACAATATACCCGAACTTTCTTTAGAAAGTGCGGGTATAACAATGCCCATGTTGTCTTTCTGTATTACTGTATCGACCCGTTTCTATTGCCAAATGATTGGTGGTGTCCTGTAGATATTCAATACCGTTGACAACAATATGTGCAGTGATGAGATGGGTAGTCGACTATAAAATACATGAATGTACAAAACATCATTATGTACGCTCACGAGTCTGTACACAGTTTCCCATTAAAGAAAGTATACAGAGCTAGAGTATTCTACAGTATTCAGACTATACACTTCTAATTTGTGATTGGTAGAAATTGCATGATGTGGAAATTTTCAATAATTGGATGATTGAAATGCTGTTTAACTTACAAGTAATATAATAATTGTAGGACAAAAAAAATTGAATAAGTGAAATTAAAAGGAATGAAAACTGACACTTTGAAATTTTCACAGGCAACTTTTAAAAAATGTTGTTATAAAAAATGTAACAATTAACTTATAAATGCCATCTAATGTGCTGTGTACATTCCTGGTAATGACGTCACACATGTGATGAGGTCATAATAGTCATTACATCGTTGTGTATTTTGTATTGTATTGTTATCATGTAAATAACCAAGTTACTTTTAGATAAAGTGTTTGCACCGGAAAGATGTGTCAGTTTTCATTCGTTAAAGGTATTTTTCTTTTTTTCATGCAAACGTTACAATCTCCCTTTTTTTCTAAATTTTGCACCGTGCTTCGTATATTGTTGAGCAATGTCTGTAAAAATTTATTTCAGAATTACAAAGATATAAGCTACTAAAGAGTACTATAGAGTAAACTGTCAGTTTACTGTTTAGATTTACTTCCTAAAGAGGCAAATCTTTTCGTAAATAAGAAAACAATTGTACCTTGTGCATGTATAATAAAGGGACTTAGCATTTACCATGTAATAGGCAAAATTTTGGATTTCCAAACATACCAGTTAGAAGTCTCATTGTATAATAAAGAACAGAGTTGGATAGTCAGAAAATCCCCATAAAAATATTTACTGAATGTTAAGAAAATTTCAATTTTTTAAATACTGATTTACACAAAGTTTGCTTATGCATGTGAATGCATATCATAAAATTTACGTGTACATTTATACATGAAGAGTAAAGCTTTGCATAGTTAAATTTTACTGTTTAAAGATTGCATCTCTAATTAAATGTGTTCATGTAAATGGGGTTGTTGCTAACAAAAATGACTTTTTTTTATAAAGGAAATATGCCATACAACGAAAGTTGTATGTAACATACATTTATTATATATAATAATATAATATATATATATATATATATATATTTAGAGAGAGAGTCAAGAGAGAGAGAGAGAGAAGCCAGAGAGAGAAGAGAGAGAGACACAAAATTTGTTTGTTTACCAAGAGAAGAGGAATATTTTAAAAGCAATAATGATTGACTGCGTGGCGCAGTGTTAGAGCGTCTGCTCTTGAGACGTGAAGTTTGGAGTTGTTCCTTACGTCGCAGGTTCGAATCCAACTGTTGGACGCAGAACCGGTCCTCAAATGAGACCGTATAAACCGAGGTCTTGTGTCGTAATAGGTGATGGCACGAAAAAGATCCCAAAGGCTGTAAGTGCCGAGTGTAGAACAAAATTTGTAGCTCTCCACCGGCAAGTGGTGGCGTGTCGTGTGAGTGAAAAATTATCGAGAGGGACTTTTAAAAAGTAAAAAGTAAAAGCAATAATGCATATTGACTATTTTTTTTCTATAAAGCCCCACCCTAACTCAAAAATCTTTGACCCTGGGGCCATGAATTTCACAATTGTGGAAAGAGACACAATGCTGGGTTCAATCCTGGTTTCAGTTGGAAAGATAGAATTAATTTTGAAGGTTTTAGTCCCACTCATCAGTCCTCAGAGTGGAGTGACCATGAAATTCATAAATTTGCTTCCCTTCACCCATAAATGCAATCGACCAAAATTGACTGAAACTGGTATAGTGGTTTCAGAAAATCTTCAACTGTTAACGCTCGATGTTACCGCTACATGTATGTTAATACTGAAGGACAACAACAAAAACAGATAGCAATAGGTCACCTAATTGACAAAAGTAACCTGAAATATATTAACGCAGGACATGAATGATGATAATAATAATAATTATTTCAGTTTTATGTAATTTGTTTTTCATTCCCTCAATATGGAGGATTTGAAATGCAAACTAAGTTAATAAACATAATATAATAAATATAACATTTAAACCGGACATCAACATTCTTTTCATTAAAATTTCACTGCATGGCATTAACCATTGAGTCCTCATTTCATCGACTAAAGGGTGTTATTTTATCCTTTGAAGTATATGATTTTTTTTTTTAGAAACATATTTTAAACAGATGAAAAGTGGATATTAAAATCACGTGACCAAACGCCTGGACGAGGCAGGTAAGTTTTATTAGTATAGTTTTAAAGGAGCCGTGCAGTATTTACAGGTAAGAAAGAAACCCAATAATTAATGTTTTTCACTTGTAAAATTAAAAAATTCTGCTTTAATTAGATATGATTTCCAATAGAATCAAATAATTATAAGGTGATAGAGTTAGCTAGTCTGAGAGTAAAAATGTAGATAAAACCATTAGAAAAATCTAAAATTCTTTTACAAGACCATAGGACATTAAACAATAAATTGCAGTGTATTTACCTCTGGAAATTGTTATGAAATGGTAAAATGTGAAAATGGTAAAAGGTTAATTAAGATTACGAACAATGAACACTCGATGTTGAATGAACACTCGATGTATAAGTTGATCATATTTTTTAGAGACTGATCAAAAGGTGGGTTAGTTAACGGGCGTTCGCTTTTTGATCTGTAGGCTTTGGTTCGATTCTCCCTGCCCCGCGTCAAATCTAAGACACAAAAACGGGTAGTGAATGTCAATTCCTTCATCAAACGTCTGGCATTAGAAGTGAAAGTCACAGATTATTTTGATGTTACTTTGAAAAAAAAAACAAGTTTCTTAGCTACGATAGGCTATGGCACGATAATTAACCCTTACCGCTCCTTGGCCCAGAATGTCGAGTAAATTTAAAGGCAAAAATTTAAAGCCCTTCATGGTTACATTTTTCAATATATCCTCCCCTAACTAGGAAAATTTAAACACACGCTAAGGGTGAAATCATATTTTATTTGTCTTCCTTCTTTGTTAAGTAACTACATGCATATATATTATATTTAAGTTTGAATAGACTAGAAAACAATGAGTAAATTAGAAACAAGCTCTGAGAAATTATTGATAATTTTCCGGTGCAGATGTCACATACGTTTACAATGCATTGTCACCATAATTAAAACTACTTCTGAGCAATCTGAATCATTTAGTACAGTGTATGTTTAATACTTAATTCCATAGATGACTGCAAAAGATAAACAACTAGTTCAACGGTGATTTAATTATAAAATAGAATAACATGACATTAGGGGTAACAACATGGAGTTTAAAAAGAAAATTGAGACGTCAAACGTATACTGATAAAATTATTCCAAAGTCTCAATCCGGTAAACCCTAATTACACCAAAATCAATTTAAAATAGATATAAGAAAACGCTAAATATCAACGATTATGCAGAGATTTTCTTGTTCTCAAAAGTGTATTTTAAGAAAAATTTATGTATTTTTGCGTTGTTTTTTTTCGACTAATAGGATAGAATGTATATATGCGCAGTACTTCAAGGTAGGGACAAAGAAAGACCATTGTAAATGTTAAGTGTCATTCAAATTAGGTAATTCTAATATCCGGTTCTTCAGATTGGACCGTATAAACCGTATACATTTTTTTAATAAAACAATTTTAAACTCACTGAAGTAAGTACAAAATTCATTCTAATGTGTTACTCAACACTTTAGCTTTAAAAAAAAAATAATTAGAAATCAATCACGTGTTGTAACTTTGACAATGTCTGTTTTTTTCACAGATTTTATGTGTTCTGCATTCATATTAAATAATTTCCAGTCTTTTAAAACAATGTTTGTTTCTTGGGTTTTCATTCCATATAGTATAACTTACTTCTAAATCTATGTGCTACATACTGTAATAATATTTATCCAAAAACATATGTGATCTAAAACTTTTGGTGTACAATACACTTTAATGATGATAGGCATTATTTAAAAAAAAAAAATAAACGGCCACCGTCTAAGCATGAATGGTTTGTATGAAATTGGAAGGCATTCTTATATCTGTACATCACACGTGTTTTTTTCCACCCAAGATGGAAAAGGTAAGCAGTTTAACACAAGAAAAAAACATTAATATAAGACATGGAGATAAAACATCTCTCTAACACACACACTATCACTCACTCACTCTCATTTTTTTTCATTCGTTATTGTAGTGTCATATGTGGATTTTTCCAAAACGTCATTAATGGACCCTCGGTATTGTGCTCAAGACATCATTAGATGTGACCTCTGTGAGATACATGTGGTACAAAGTCATTGTGAGCTTTGTCATGTCAACCTGTGTAAGGCCTGTGTAGGAGAGCATCTCTCTGATTCAACCAAAAAACATAGAGTCGTACCATATAAAGAAAGAACCTCAGCTCCTAACTATCCAAAATGTCCAAAACATTCCAAGAATTGTGAACTTTACTGTGAGCAATGTGACATTCCTGTCTGCTCTATCTGTCTGTCCTTGGGTAAACATAAAGAACATCTACTATCCGATGTTTTACAAAAACTCAACTTCAAAACAAAAGACTTGGAAAAAGAATTAAAAGAACTTGAGACTAGAATTTACCCTAAATATGAAGAAATTGCGTCAGGGATAAGATCCAACAAAGACAATTTGGAAACACACTACAGTAGATTAACGACAGCTGTCACCACACAAGGTGAAGAGTGGCACAGAGAAATTAACATCATTGTTAACAAACAGAAATCTGAAATTGATGAGATGAAAACTCAACACCTGGCTGCTCTAAATAAACAGGAAAATGAAATCAAACAGATTGCCGCAGAAGTGAATCAGTACATACTTGATCTGAAGGAAATACTCGACTGCAATGAAGCGTCCTTAACCTTTGCGTACAAATCCAGAAATGCAGAGTTCAGACATTTACCTCCAGACCTCGATGTATCATTACCAGGTTTCTCTCCTCGTCAGATCAACACAGAAGTGCTCCGTAAATTGTTAGGTTTTCTGTCACCATTATCCATTACAATAGAAGATTGCATGTACACATTCAAACCACTGCTTGATGAACCAGAGCTCATTGCCACCATAGACACTGGGTATGCAAATCTTAACAGTGTTGCCTGTCTCAGTGATGAAAATATCTGGACATGTGGTGATGACAAAATTATTAAACTCTACAACTTCCAGGGCAAACTACTGAAGTCAATCAAAACCAAGTCAAGGAGATGGCCAGCTGACTTAACAGTGACAAATTGTGGAGATCTAGTTTATACTGATAGTGAAACAAGAACTGTAAATGGCCAAAACTATACAATACAAAAGATATTTCAATGCTTTCAAGATGATAAAATGTACGAGGCTTTATTAGCGCATTGACTGAAAAAAGCTTTGACTTATTCACTTAATGTGGTAGTGGCAGATCTCAGTGCCATTATAAAAAGTCCTACTCCTATTAAACCTCAAATCATTGGTAGATTTGGTAGACTAACTGGTATTAGTATATCGTGAATTAATTGATGTTTTACTTGTATTCATTATATAGATCCTCATTTCAAATACTAAAGTCAATCTTTAATAAAAATCAAATTTACCTCTTTTGTTTGACTGGTGGCCCGAGCCTTGTTTGAACTTTGACACCAGAATCTCTGCCATCTGGGTTACCTTGACATTAGACTGAAGGTCATAGTTCAGCTTGACTTTGATATCATCATTATTGTCCACAGTAAGTTTGTTGGCA
This sequence comes from Saccostrea cuccullata, assembly GCF_032062105.1. Classification (NCBI taxonomy): domain Eukaryota; kingdom Metazoa; phylum Mollusca; class Bivalvia; order Ostreida; family Ostreidae; genus Saccostrea; species Saccostrea cuccullata. The sequence continues at coordinate 21,213 of NW_026936999.1, forward strand.
ATCTCCTCCATTGGTAATTGGAAATTTCTTGTTACGATATTTTTTTTTTGATTGTTTGATTAAAACTTGATATTTGCATAATATGTACATAGATTTTTTTTTCAATATTTAAGAAGGTCTTCAGCTAGATAAATTCGTAACAAAGTGAGTTAGTGACCTAATACGGAGTCATACAGGGTGTGAAATAGAAATCCGTATTGGACGAGGCGAAGTCGAATATGACTTCATATCAGGTCACTAACCGACTGTGTAACTAAAAGTATTGTTTATATTTCAACAAAGTAAATAGTTCGCAGCTAGGATAAGGCTGTCCGTAAAATATCAAACCGTTCAAACTGTAGTTACTTCTCTGAATTACCTAGATATGACGTCATAATAGAACATGACGTCAAGTCACTGTAACGGGAATCCCGGCAATAAGAATTTGAAGAACTTTCTGGTTTTATAATTTCTTTTATATCAATAATTATATTGGCTCTGAAATTAATATAAAATATACAATAACATTAGAATGGTACAATAAAATATAATAGTAGATATACATAGGAGTCATTATTCAAATAGTGTCATAAATGAATATTTCACTCTATGGAATGTTGTTACACTATGTATGTACAAAGGGCAATAACCCTTACAAGCTCAATCTACTTTCCAAAATCGTGAAGAGTTATCTTTCATATATAATCAAAATAATAAAACAGTAATGCATTCCGGTTTGTGGAACCAAGTCCATCTGACATACTGTATGGATCTTTTCAGATATGGTGTTACAATGTTTCTGTACTGTTTCTGTCAGTAAGTCAGTATAAGATTTCAATATTTCAATAATTCACCAGATCTAGCTTTCTACGTCTGTACATGTCTAAAACTCTGATATCTTTTAAACTGAGTAAATATCACACACTAGACAATGTAAAACCCTTGACCAATGAAATGTAAATCTTCAACCAATGAATGAATGTGTGTGTGAAATGTATAGGTGGATCAAGAGGGATGGGTGGTAACACTTAATACCTCATTAGTAATAGAAAGACTTTAGATTTTAATTTATTTAACTATCTTAAATTTATTTTATTTATCACTTATTAAATTATTTAGTAAAATATACATCTACTACAGACTCCCCCCCCCATTAGTAAATGACGTCCCCGTCATTTCCATAATGGGCTATTACCTGGTTACATGCAGCAACACTATTCTTACAAAATACTGCATTCACGCTTCACTGCATCTGAAATATATACAAATAAAATCAAATTAATTATTCTTTAAAATATCAAGCATTGTTTGCACAATTTTATCCTCATATTTTTTCATTTCTTGGGACTTCTTCAAGTCATGTAGAAATTCACATTTCTTCATCCATTCCAGTGAATGTTGTTGGGTAAATACATATTCCTGGTTGCTCATCCAAGCAGGTTTTCTCCTCTCCCTTCCACTTCTTCTTGGTATCTGTCTATCTTCCCCTGACCTCATGCTATCATCTCGATCCACATGATCTACTTCTGCATCTGGCTGCTGATGCTGCTCATGCGGAATCTCTACCTCAGCAGTCTCCTGCTGCTGTTCCTCTCTAGGAAGTACTTCAGCATCCTGCTGCTGATGCTGTTCCCCTGGAATCTCTGTATCAGGTTCCTGTGTTCTCTCCTTACCCTCAACATTACCTGCATCATGATGCTCTTCTTCTTCCATCTGGTTCTGTATATCTCTCTGTACCGGTACATATACTACTTCCATTTCTCCATCTGAACTGCTTTCCTCATCTCTATGGGATATAACTTCATGAATATCCTCTTTCTCTTTACTCTGTAGTCTTGTTCTGGGTCTAGGCCTAGGTTTAGGAATTTCTTTTACCTTCTCGAGTTCTTCATGAGTTTTGTAATTGTTCAGCTGACTAATTGGGAGAAGTAGATTTCTATGTAGTGTTCTTATTTTACCCTTGGTTGTCTCTCTCTGGATCTGAAATACTGGAATGTTTGGATCTGGTTGGTCTAAGACTATATAAGGTTCTTCTTCCCATTTATCGGAAATTTTATGTTTCCCGTCAAAAGATACAATTTTAACTAACACCCTGTCACCTGTCTGGATCTCTGCTCCTCTTACTCTCTGATCATACCCTCCTTTCTGTTTCTCTTGAGCTCTCTTTGTATTCCTGTTGACTAATTCATATGCTGCCTTCATATTCTCTTTCAGGTCGTTGATATACTTTGAAGTTGACTTCCATTCTGTTTTCTTGATTCCAAATTCCTCATCTATAGGCAATCGAGGGTTTCTGCCAAACATAAGATAATAGGGTGATATTCCTGTTGACTCGTTTCTGGTGCAGTTATAAGCATGTACAAGGGGATTGATGTATAATTTCCAATTCTGCTTTTGTGATTGTTTCAATGTGCCTAACATATCAAGTAGTGTTCTGTTGTATCTTTCACATTGCCCGTTCCCCATTGCGTGATAAGATGTTGTTATTGATTTTTTCATTCCTGTAATTTCACATAGCTCCTTGATAATCTGACTTTCGAAGTTTGCACCCTGATCCGAATGTATTCTACTGGGAATTCCATAATAATTAATAAAGTTGTTAAATAATGCCTCTGCAGTTGTTTTCGCAGTCATATTCCTTGTTGGTATAGCTTGGGCAAATCTGGTGTAGTGATCTGTGATGACTAGTATATGCTGGAATCCTCCTTTACTCATTTCCAAAGTAAGGAAATCCATACACACCAACTCGAAAGGATATGATGATGTAATACTGACAAGTGGTGCTCTCTGATTGGTAGCTTTTCTGTGTACGCATCTGTTGCAGTTCTTAATTCAGTTGTCTATATCCTGATTCATTCCTGCTCAGTAGAATCTGTCCTTAATAAGCGCTACTGTTCTTTCTCGTCCTGGATGACCGAATTTATCATGAAGTTCTGATAAAACCTTGTCCTTGAATTTTCTTGGCAGAACTAACTGTTGATTTAATGTCTCTGCAACTGTTGTTTCCCTGAAAAGAATGTTGTTAATTAAATGAAGTTTATTAAAATTTCTTACCAATGCTTGTGATTCAAATCCAAATGGTAAGTCTTCCAGTCTTGGTTTCTGTTTGCGTCTAATAAAATAAATCCATGTTTTAAGAGTTGGATCTGAACTCTGTTCCTCATGCCAATTCATCTCCTGGTCAATAATCTTTTATGCTGACATGTTCTTGTCTATAACTGTTGAATCTATAGAAAAAGAAGTTATCAGTGGACCTGAATGTACCGCCTGACACACTTCTCTAATAGAATCCCTAGAAATAGACTGAAATTTATCATTAGAATTGAGTCTTCTTGATAATGCGTCAGCATCCTGGTTCTGCTTCCCTGGCCTGTAAAGAATGTTAATGTCATAGGCAGATAGTGCTGCCAACCACCTATGTCCTGCAGCGTCAAGTCGTGCTGTCGTCAAGACGTATGTCAGTGGGTTATTGTCTGTTAGAACTGTAAATTTGTGTCCGTACAAATAATCATTAAACTTTTCTGTGATTGCCCACTTTAAAGCCAGGAATTCTACTTTATGTACTGGATAATTTCTTTCGGCGGGACTCAAACTGCGACTTGCAAAACTGATGACTCTCTTTTGACCATGTTGCTCTTGGTATAACACTGCTCCTAATCCTGATTGACTGGCATCTGTATGTAATTCAAAGGACAGGTTATAATCAGCAAATCCTAAAATTGGAGGAGAAGTCAAGAGTTTCTTAAGATGGTTGAAAGCTTCTTCCGTTATTGTTTCCATCTGAATTCCATTCTTGCTTGTTTACGCATCTTGTCCTTGTTACATTTACTGTTGGTTTTTGGCATAAGTTCAGTTAACGGTTTGGAAATTTTGCTGAAATTTGGTATAAATTTTCTGTAGTATCCAATAAACCCAATAAATTTTCTGATTTCCTCTGGAGAACGAGGTGCTGGCCAATCTAAAACTTTTTGAACTTTTTCTGGGTCGGTTCCAATGCCCTCCTCTGACACAATGTGACCTACATATTTCACTTTCTTCATAAAGAGACTACATTTCTTCGGAGACAGCTTTAATCCTGCTTCTCGTAGTTTGTCGAATACCAACTGCAATCTTTGGATATGTTCCTCATAAGAATTGGAAAATACGATCAAATCATCTAAGAAAATAAAACAGATGTTCAAATGAAGATCTCCTAAGCAATTTTCCATGAGTCTTTGATAGGTAGCCGGGCTATTGGATAATCCGAAAGGAAGACGATTAAATTCATAAAAAGCCTAACGGTCCCACTGTGAAAGCTGTACGTTCCTTGTGTTTCTCTAGAATTTCAACCTGGTGGTACCCTGACTTCATGTCCAACAGAGAGAAGTACTTGTTTCCAGAAAGGACATTCAGAACTTCATCGATTCTCGGTAGGGCATATGCGTCTTTCTGGATTCGTTGATTTAGTTGACGGTAATCGATACACGTCCGTAACTTGCCATCTTTCTTCCGACATATAACAACATTGCTGGAAAATGGTGAACTGGATTTTCTTATCACCCTGAATCCAAAAGCATTTGTAGATGGTTTCTTATTTCCTCAAACATGGCTGGTGGAATTCTTCTTGTTCTTTGTTTGAATGGTGTCTGGTCTAGTAAATCAATTCTGTGTCTCACAGTGTTGTTGAATCCAATATCTCTATCATTCTTTGAAAATATGTCTCTATAATCTTGTAGTAATTGTTGAATTTTCTCTTGTTGTTCTTGGGTTAAACCTTCTGATGATATTTTAACCTCTTGTAAGTATGAATAATCTTCTGGTCTAAGCTGAGTTGTTTTGTCAATTATAGCCACTGGATGTAATTCACATATGATTTCTCTGGGATTGATGGTCACTGTTCTTGTAGTTAAATTGCTTATGTGGACTGGAATTTCCTGTCCTTCGTTATAGTTATATGAAGCAATTGTTGGTTCTATATCCAGGTCTTCAGGAATTCTGGAGTAACTAGTGGCTTGAAGCAATGCACATGTGCTCTGGTATGGTACCTTCTTATCCGGAAATCCTGTTATAACTACTTGGCTGTTTGGTGGTATGATGGTACGTTCTGATGACTTAATAACAGCTAGCCTGATATTCTGCCTAATCAGTTCCTTTTCTCTAAGTTGCAGACTTCTAAAGGCTAAAAACCATGTTTAAGCTGTTTCTTGTAGAAATCTTTCTCCATTCTGTACATGTGTATTCTCTAGTAATACTTTGATAATATTGGTACCAAGTAGTACTGGAACTCTGTTACTGTAGTTAGAATCATGAACTATCAAAAATAAGCATGGCTGTGGTCGACTATCTGGAATTCCTAATGATTTAATTTCCAGTTCAATGTATCCCGAGTATGTCAAAGCATTTCCATCCGCACATTCAATATTTATGAAATCTTCCATAGGATGTATGGTTTGTACTTGTAAAAAGTTTTCATAAAATGACTGGGAAATTGTTGATACAGTAGATCCAGTGTCAATAAGAGCTTTTGTTGTTATTTCTCCAGATATAATAATTTCAGTTTCTGTTGATTCTCCAATTAACTTTGGTAATCTGTTGGGGCTCTGCATACTCTGACCTATCGTTTGCCCCTTGGCGAAGGTCGATATACGTTTAAATATCCTCTCTTCATATGATCACCTCTGACTCGGCATCCTATCTCTAAATGGCCTTGCTGACCACATTTCCAGCATACTGGTGTTTCTCCTTGTGGTCTGTAAGCTGTATTTTGGTTTACAAATTCTGGTGTCAAAGGTGTCTGTTGATACTGGAATCTGACATTCATTGGCCTTCTGAATCTGTGAGGGCCTCTGTATCTTGGTGTGTAATTTCCTCGTACTATACTTCTACTCTGATGTTGATCATTTGCTCTTTCTCTTTTTAACGCTTCTAATTCTGTAGATAATCTGTTAACAGTGGTAATCAGTTCCTCAGTTTCATTTGATTTCTTTTCCACATTTGTTCTTTTCGCTGGTATAGGTTTATTTTGTTTGTCTGACTCGCTTTTCCTTTTCTCTCTGTCTTGCTCCAATATCCTCATAGCTCTCCTTAAGTCGTCAAATTCTGGATACTTATCATAGAGATGACCGGATATGTCCTTTAAACTGGTTCTCATCCCTGACCAAAACATGTTTCTTAGCATATCATTCTCATCATCTGGATTCACTAGTCCTTGTATGAGAGCTTTTGATAACAAGTCTTCTAACCTGCATCCCCAGGCAGATACATCTTCATTTTCCTGCTGTTTGCACTGTAAAAATTTCCCAGCAAAGACTCTTTCTCTTCAACTAAACTATAAATGCTATCCAGCTTGTATAATATTTCATCCACTGATGCATTAGGTCCTAACCTCATCAACACTCTACTTGCTGATCCTTGTAATGATCGACGCATAGCTAAACAAATAATATTGTCAGCATACCCATCTATTTGTAAACATTCAACTTCATACTTCCACTGATCATACAGTATATCACACTTTTTGTCACCCGAAAATATTGAAATTTTAGGGACACCACTAAGAGGGATATGTGATAGTGGATTGGGTTGGGTGGATGCATGGGCTGAAGTATTGGGAGGGGTAGATGGGTGGGATGATGGGCTTTGTTTGGGTTGGGACTGGGCTGGGGTTGCGAAACTAGGCTGGGGAGGGAAAGTGACTTGTTGTGAAGGATTTGCTGACAGACTGGGTGATTCACTTTTCAATTTCTCTGCATAATGCAAAACCCATTGTTTAAATTCTACTGAGCTACCACTCTCAGGCTTAATCTCTAATTCTTTCATTATATCTGATAAATCAGACATCTCATCTTGAGTCATACTTGCCATGATGACCACAAATAAACAACACAAATACAAATTCATATATCAATGAAAAATAAGTCAGAGACTCAATAGTGATACATGCAAGAAACCGCCGCGTAGCAGCAATGCAAAGAAACCGTAGTGTTTGTTCAATACACGAACACACATACACACACACAAGTTGTTTATCACATCTTTAAATTGTTTGCTGGTTTTAAATTGTATTTTTACATGTTTATTTTAAATATTGGTTTAGTTGTTTGTTTGTTTACTCTTGTTTATTTCAACCTAATTAAATTGCACTAAGTCTATAATTAAATTAACTTATTGTTTAATCAAAGCAGACAGATATTAGTATAGTATGATAACACTAAGGGTATAGGAACCTCAAACAGACAAATTACTTGATCAGAAAATATTGAGTTGTTGTTTTGTACAGTATGTGATGTTCAACAGTAACTATCTGTGTGTTGTGTACACAAACCAAATGTCTCAAGACTGGGATAAGATTGATGAATCAACTCTCAACCCGAATTTCCTCAGATCAATATACAACTGACACCTGTTATCAAGTTCTTACCTTTCAATAAACCAGGTCAGTGTCAATGGATGTTATAATTAGTGGTATGAGTTTTCAATAATAATAGATTTGAACCACTAAATACACAAAGCAAACCACAAGGTAAACAAACTAAGTAATTAAAATTCAATACACAATGACCCTACGTACACACAAGTTTGGGTCAAATAAATGTTCAAACACTGAATTAAATAATAGCTATATACACCTTAATTAAAGGAGTCAAATATATTTACATTTTCCAACGCTGTTGGTCCATGGTATCCGCGAATGATCATCGACGAAGGCCTTTGTAACAGATAAACATGTGCACATTGTAAACAGAGAAAATTCAGATTACTAAAGAGTCAGTGTCACTGAAAAGCTTGGTCGGATATTTCCGGAAATGTTCACAGGAATGGCATGCACTAAATAGAATAATCGGATACTTCCGGAATCGTTGTACCACTTGGGATATGAATCGTCGTTGTGACGTGGACGGTGGACGTCGGATGTTGTGACGTAGAGGAGCGCTCTAAATGGGTTGAGGTTCATTTACGTTGGGCGCCATTTTTGTAACGGGAATCCCGGCAATAATAATTTGAAGAACTTTTTGGTTTTATAATTTCTTTTATATCAATAATTATATTGGCTCTGAAATTAATATAAAATATACAATAACATTAGAATGGTACAATAAAATATAATAGTAGATATACATAGGAGTCATTATTCAAATAGTGTCATAAATGAATATTTCACTCTATGGAATGTTGTTACACTATATATGTACAAAGGGCAATAACTCTTACAAGCTCAATCTACTTTCCAAAATCGTGAAGAGTTATCTTTCATATATAATCAAAATAATAAAACAGTAATGCATACAGGTTTGTGGAACCAAGTCCATCTGACATACTGTGTGGATCTTTTCAGATATGGTGCTACAATGTTTCTGTACTGTTTCTGTCAGTAAGTCAGTATAAGATTTCAATATTTCAATAATTCACCAGATCTAGCTTTCTACGTCTGTACATGTCTAAAACTTTGAGATCCTTTTAAACTGAGTAAATATCACTCACTAGACAATGTAAAACCCTTGACCAAAGAAATGTAAATCTTCAACCAATGAATGAATGTGTGTGTGAAATGTATAGGTGGATCAAGAGGGATGGGTGGTAACACTTAATACCTCATTAGTAATAGAAAGACTTTAGATTTTAATTTATTTAACTATCTTAAATTTATTTTATTTATCACTTATTAAATTATTTAGTAAAATATACATCTACTACACATACTTGAGCTGACATGACGGGGAAAGTGTCATGATTATTACACGGCATGTAGATTTATTATGGGGAATTGTTAAATTTAAGAGCACGGGTTTTTTTAAGCTTGTTTGTGCTGTTATAATGTTTAACATTTGATATTTAAATGTGTCTATTTCTTTTGCTTGTCCGTAGACAGAGTTAGGATTTTATGAATCGTGTTTATATTGGACTGGCACAAGTGAAAGACAAGGATAAATTGAAGATATTCTGCATGAATCTAAAATAGAAGTATGTCTTCTAACTGAATTTTGACCGTTCACGGTAGCCTAGTGGTAGAGCGTTCGCTTCGTGATCGGGAGGCCCGGGTTCGATTCTCGCTCTCGTAGGTAGTGACTGTTCCTTCGCCAAGCGCTCGGCATTAGAAGTGAAAGTCACGGGTCTTTCGGATATGACCTTAAAAACGTATGTCCCGTGTCGCGGTAGGCGCTGGCACGATAAAGAACCCTCACTTCTCAATGGCCCTGAGTGCCGAGTATAGGTCTAAATTTGAAGCCCTTCACCGGCAAACGGTGACGTCTCCATATGAGTGAAAAATTCTCAAGAGGGACGTTAAACAATATACAATCAATCAATCTAACTGAATTTTGCTGGGGGATCGTATGTAGTTTATCTGTTTTTGTATAAATCGCGATAAAGTGTGGAAAATACCCCTCTTTACGTTGGTAATTTTAATTTATCGTAAAATATTTTCTTAAGAAATAAAAATGAAACCTGCCCCCAGTACTTTTTATGTATCAGGGATAACGATTAATTGATGTATGTAACAAACTTTGCACAATATTTTCGTTTTGCACTTGTGCCGAGGTGATTTTTGTGCAACATTTAAGAATATCAAAAATGTCCGTCACGTCATGTTGTGACGTAGAGGAGCGCTCTAAATGGGTTGAGGTTCATTTACGTTGGGCGCCATTTTTGTAACGGGAATCCCGGCAATAATAATTTGAAGAACTTTTTGGTTTTATAATTTCTTTTATATCAATAATTATATTGGCTCTGAAATTAATATAAAATATACAATAACATTAGAATGGTACAATAAAATATAATAGTAGATATACATAGGAGTCATTATTCAAATAGTGTCATAAATGAATATTTCACTCTATGGAATGTTGTTACACTATATATGTACAAAGGGCAATAACTCTTACAAGCTCAATCTACTTTCCAAAATCGTGAAGAGTTATCTTTCATATATAATCAAAATAATAAAACAGTAATGCATACAGGTTTGTGGAACCAAGTCCATCTGACATACTGTGTGGATCTTTTCAGATATGGTGCTACAATGTTTCTGTACTGTTTCTGTCAGTAAGTCAGTATAAGATTTCAATATTTCAATAATTCACCAGATCTAGCTTTCTACGTCTGTACATGTCTAAAACTTTGAGATCCTTTTAAACTGAGTAAATATCACTCACTAGACAATGTAAAACCCTTGACCAAAGAAATGTAAATCTTCAACCAATGAATGAATGTGTGTGTGAAATGTATAGGTGGATCAAGAGGGATGGGTGGTAACACTTAATACCTCATTAGTAATAGAAAGACTTTAGATTTTAATTTATTTAACAATCTTAAATTTATTTTATTTATCACTTATTAAATTATTTAGTAAAATATACATCTACTACACATACTTGAGCTGACATGACGGGGAAAGTGTCATGATTATTACACGGCATGTAGATTTATTATGGGGAATTGTTAAATTTAAGAGCACGGGTTTTTTTAAGCTTGTTTGTGCTGTTATAATGTTTAACATTTGATATTTAAATGTGTCTATTTCTTTTGCTTGTCCGTAGACAGAGTTAGGATTTTATGAATCGTGTTTATATTGGACTGGCACAAGTGAAAGACAAGGATAAATTGAAGATATTCTGCATGAATCTAAAATAGAAGTATGTCTTCTAACTGAATTTTGACCGTTCACGGTAGCCTAGTGGTAGAGCGTTCGCTTCGTGATCGGGAGGCCCGGGTTCGATTCTCGCTCTCGTAGGTAGTGACTGTTCCTTCGCCAAGCGCTCGGCATTAGAAGTGAAAGTCACGGGTCTTTCGGATATGACCTTAAAAATGTAGGTCCCGTGTCATGGTAGGCGTTGGCACGATAAAGAACCCTCACTTCTTAATGGCCCTGTGTGCCGAGTATAGGTCTAAATTTGAAGCCCTTCACCGGCATTCTCAAGAGGGACGTTAAATAATATACAATCAATCAATCTAACTGAATTTTGCTGGGGGATCGTATGTAGTTTATCTGTTTTTGTATAAATCGCGATAAAGTGTGGAAAATACCCCTCTTTACGTTGGTAATTTTAATTTATCGTAAAATATTTTCTTAAGAAATAAAAATGAAACCTGCCCCCAGTACTTTTTATGTATCAGGAATTAATTGATGTATGTAACAAACTTTGCACAATATTTTCGTTTTGCACTTGTGCCGAGGTGATTTTTGTGCAACATTTAAGAATATCAAAAATGTCCGTCACGTGATCAACACAGTCATCTGACATCACATAAATGTTTTTTTCCCTGATTAAACTGTTATCTCAAGTTGACTGCAATTTCAAACAAGGATCACATATTAAAAATTAAAATCAAGCTCAAAATAAAATGTAAGCCTTCGGACAGCCTTATCATAACTGCGTTACGATTGAAAAGAAAAATTCTTTTATATTTATGGTCTGAAACTTTGAAATTTTTCGTTGGAAGGTATCTTTCTCGATGATTGATTTCAAGAAGTTAATCAGAAAAAATACCATCTTTTTAACATGGAAAGCAGTCGAACAGATGAGAAATAATTTTATCATCTTGCGCCTTAGTACCATATTAATGTAAAGGAAATACAGAAGTTACACGAAGTGCACTGTTTCTGTATCTGGGCAAGACGAAGGTATGCTTTAAAATGAACGGAGACAAAGACAACTGCATTTAACAAGAAGCCATAAAAAATCATTTGGGAACTGTCATAATCTATCACCCAAAGGCATATAAAGATCCTACCAATAATCATGTATGAATCATGTTTAAAGTAATGGAATAAGATCAAATTGAAGTTATAAATCACTTTTATGATATATATTATTGTCACATTATACAATTTTGCATTATAACAATGTGACCTTAATTTGTGCGAAAAACCATCTGAGTTTAAAAACTGCGTCGAGCTGTACAAATAAATAGTGTTTTTCTTTGATTAAAAAGATTTGTTATATGACTTTTGTAGAACATTTAATAAAACATTTATTATGAGACATGGTTATATACTGTAAAAGCACAAATATTCGTGGGAAATTAAATTTTGTTTATTTTGTTGTTAACAATTATGAACGAAATATAATCCCACACGCAAATTCATAGTTTAAAAGTAATGAATAAGATCACATTCAAAACTACAGAATTAAATGCCAACGAAACTTTTTGATGGCAAATCAGAGAAATTTTATTCCCATGAAAATATGTGCTTCTAATGTACATTATCCTTATAATTTTGAACCCTTACAATATCCTGTGATCAAATTTCTAAAGTTAGTAGAACATTCACAGGTATAATAAGATATAAGTGTAATAAGCAAAATGCGTAATGATAATTAAGGTATGAAGCTTATTTCAACTTTTGTTATACGATATCACATAACTTGGGGCAGTTTTCACTTTATACACCGCGAATTTAATTTTAATGTAGAGAATGGGACATCTTTTCTATTTTTTCCTTCGAAAAAAGTCTTCAAATATCGCATATTTTAAAAGTTAACGTCAAGCGGAGTAATAAATTTTTGACGTAACTCATTGTGACGTAGGCAAAATGGATAAATCCGTCGTTTAACCAATCAAATGACGTGTACAACAAAAATCAAATTATGTATAAATAATTATAATATCAATAATAATACATTAATTTATAAAGCACTAAATATTAATAAATTAATTCTAAAGAGCGTTGTACAACAAAACGCTACTAAACATTGGGATTTATGATTTAGGAATTTAGGAGATATGAATGCATGTACGAGGGCCGTTCAAAAATTACGCGGAATGTGCTATTATTTACTTATATTTACATTTGCAAATGTTTTCCTTTATATAACACTACTGAAGGCAAGCGGTTTTTATAACTGTGTAAATACAGGTACGGGGTCAAGAGGTTATAGATGTGCGTTTGGATAAACGTTCGACGTAATTTCTCTGTGACATCATAAAGGGTCGACGCGCGTTTAGTGGATTACATACATGCCGCTGGGTTTGAAAAATTAACGCATTTCACACGTTAAAAGTAACAATCAGGCAGATATAAAGTATGAGTAAGTCACAAATGTAAATATAAGTAATAAGGTATCATTTTTTGAGTTTTATTGAGATGTAAAACGGGTTGGCACATGATCAAATTCGGGCTTTATGAGATTTGATCACGTGATCAACCCGTTTTACATCTCAATAAAACTCAAAAAATGATACCTTATTTCTTAATTACAGACGTCATATAGTTGTGAAATTTCACAAAAATATGTATCTTAAAGATTCCAAGTAATTGTGGGCAAAAGTTCTGTATTTAAAAAATAAATTCTACTAAAATAATCGGTATGTTGATATCGCTTATAAAGAGGTACGGAGCACGACAAAAAAATTAAAGCAAAAACATGCGGAATCCAAAATTTAAAGCAAAAACATGCGGAATCCAAAATTTAACTCATTTATTTTCTATAATTCGCGATATTTTTCGACAATTTTCTCAAATATATCTTTAAATTGTTCTATTATTATCACTGGGTGAAAAAAGTGGTTTCCCATCATGGGAAACCTTATGGAAACCACATGGAAACCTCAAGTTTACATCATGTTTCCCAGTGGTTTCCGTAGCGGATGCTAGGTTATTCCGCCAAGTTTCCGTGACACGGAAACCCCCTACGCTCCGATTCCATAAGGTATTCCGAACCATGGAAACCTCTGTAAACCTGAAGTTTCCCGAACATCCATGTAGTTTCCCGTAATGGAAAACCTGAAGATTCCACTGGTTTCCAGAATCAGGAAACTTGATGGAATCGGGGCGTAGGGGGTTTCCGTGGAATGGAAACTTGGTGGAATCTTTAGGTTTCCTTTTACGGGAAACTACATGGAAGCTCGGGAAACCTCACGATTCCTAAAGTTTCCTTGACTCAGGAAACCATATGGAATCGAGGCATAGTGGTTTCCGTGGAAAGGAAAATTGATGGAATCTTTAGGTTTCCTTATACGGGAAACTACATTGAAGCTCGGGAAACCTCACGATTCCTAAAGTTTCCTCGACTCAGGAAACCATATGGAATATGAGCGTAGTGGTTTCCGTGGAATGGGAACTTAATGGAATCGTAAGGTTTTCTTTTATGGGAAACTACATGGAAGCTCGTGAAACCTTATGATTCCTGAAGTTTCCTTGACTCAGGAAACTATATGGAATTTGTGTAGCACTTTCTGTGTGGCAGAAACTTGGTGGAATTGTCTGGAGTCCCATTCCTGGTGGAAATTACTGGGAAACTTCAAGATTCCCTAACTTTTCTAAAGGAAGCAATGTGAAATAATGCGTATTCTTTTAAAAATCTATCAAAAAGATTTATTACATGTAAAAGAAAAAAGCATTACCATTTTATATGTTTAATAATTCATTTGATGTACAAAAACTGTAACTGAATTTTTCAATGATATCAAAATATTAAATAAATTCATATATCTTAGATAAACAATGGAACAGTCTTTCACATTTAAGTCCATTCATAAGGGTCATTAAGTACTTCTTTCAACATCAGTTTCCTGGTTTTCTTCACATTACCTATGATCTGCAATATTCATACAAAATTATTATATGATGTCAGAATTATAATGCTTGAATATAACTTAGAAATCTGAAATATCAGTCAATGTCCTTTAATATACCAATATTAATAATTACTTTCCATGACCATGATACACATGATTTCAGCACTTAATGTATCTCTTTAATATTTAATGCTTTATGATGAGTGAAAAAAAATAACATAATATAAATAATGTTTTCAGCCTTATTATGTCATTGAGAATATATTACTACATGTATCTCATACTAAGAACCCTGCTTTAAGTTTGATTAGTTTGAGAGAAAACATACTTTTTATAATAACAAAAATATTAGGGAGAGATTTTTTTTTTAAATTTTGATATTCGACCTAGAAATTGGTTGAAGATCATTGCAGACCCTCCACCCCATTGCACAAAAGCTAGATTACACCAGGGGAGAAATATACTCTGGACTACGATTTTAAATAAAGATATACAGTAGATTTTGATACTGACCTTTGACCTAGAAAATTAGTCCAAGGTCACTCTTCATCCTCTATCCACAGGCTCTCTGTAGTTTAAGTTTGAGAGAGAAATATGCACAGAACAAGTGATATCAGATGGAGTGATGGGTAGACACTGTCTTAGGGCATCCATATAACAGGACCTAAAAATAATGCAATATATATGTATTACAGTATATATACACATGTACTTGTATGTTAATGATTTATCATATGCTGCATTGGACACCTATGATTTTATTATGGTTTAAGTATACATGTATCTTATGAGTAATTTTATACCGGTATTGCATGTACGCTCAGTTTATTTAAGAAATAAATAACAAGTTTATAAACTTCAATGGGAGAGATACCACAAATGTATATATAAACAAGTAATTTAATATTTTTTTTTTTTTTGCATATATTGACCAACATTATTTACATCCATTCATCACGTTCATGAATTGGCTGATCAAAATTCAGTCAGTTTTAGATCTATATGATATACCATAAAGGACTTTCACATTTACAAAAGTTATTCCCCTTTGCAAGGTCGATCTGGGGTCAACCGGCTTAAGACGCTGTTTTCCCTCTTTAACCGTATCAACTTTGAGGGACAATATCTTAGAAATAAAATCTGTATGAACATGTTCATTCATCTTCGCTAGCCAAGGGTTTCCGATCCGATACCTACTCTACAACCCTTGGCAGATTTGGCCGAAATTTTTAGAACTCGCGCAAACGAATTTGATTGGCTGCGAAGCCCAAGTCTTCGCAAGGTTTTTACTAATCGACGATTTTCGGCTGAATTAAAGTCTGCTCGTGTTTTATGCACAAAATAAAAGTAATATTTACAATGGATGAAAGTTAGGACGTGATCTATGCTTAAAAAACAAGGTATTAATTAATTTGATTTTTTTTTTCTTTTAATTATATATGTTTTCAAGAATTATTGAAAGGACCACATAAGTCCCTGTTCCGCATTTTAGATGCATCAATTTAAGCCAATCAAATGTCACGGCTCATTGATAATAATTGATACGGCAACAAGTAGAAAGTAGTGTCAAACTCTTGACTAAAAATCCACGAAGAACGATACTTTCTACAACTTTTGAGGTGTGCCCACTGCCCACAGCTGTATGAAGTTGTTTGGATATATTCCACATGGAGGTCGCCATATTGTTTCAAACGTCATATTGATCTACGTATGTTACAGCTATTTTCATTGGACAAATATTAAAGAGCTTCAAGGGACTTAATTCAATTACGGCGATAGGCGGCGCAATCAAAGTTCCCGTTTGATAGGACTAAATCTGCCAAGGGTTGTAGAGTAGGTATCGGATAGGAAACCCTTGGCTGGCGAAGATGATGTTCATTATGATTTTCATGTTGCCCCCATACTCTGGCAATACAGATACAGATCGTAATTGTCCAATATTTTTGAAGATTGAAAATATTAACAAGTAACTTACAAAGGACAAGTGGGAAAAATGAGCGATACGCCGACAATTGGAGAAAACTCTTAGGAAAGTGAAATTCGTCTATTGGTGATGACTATTCCTGTTTTAATGTCACTGAAAGATGAAGAGACATTAAAAATTTAAGCCCTATTGTCATACACGCATGCTGTTTTTTCATCCATATAACCTTTTAGTATCATATAATTTACCAAAATTTAATACTTCAAATAATTTCATTGAATATCTATGAAATAAAGGAAACTCTAAAAACTTAGTGACTTGCAGAAATTATTCCTTGGAGAGAAAAAAATCTATCATATTTCATATAAATATGTGCATAATGAGCCTTTTTTTATTCATTTAGAACATATGGTATGTGCCTCATTTCCCCAAGAAATTTTCAAAGACAATGGACTATCTGTAAGCAGAAATCATTGATGTTTACTTACATTGGAAAAATTTATGAAAATAATTAATTTCCTATTTTTTTATTTTAAATAATGCTAAAATTAATTTAATCTATTAAAAATAATCTAAATGACTGTAAAATAACATTTAAATTTTTTCATAATCTTAATCTATGGGCAGATCACTCTAACTTCATAAAACTACCTGATATTAAAGTAGAACTCTTTAGTGTGCAGTTTTTAGAGCTTCCTTTAAGTAATCAAAATACTGACCAGCAAGAAATCAGTTAATAAGCATTTCCTTTTTTTCATTCAAATTTCCAGAGAGATCTCAGAGTTTTTTTCCTGTACAATTCAGGTTCAAGACGACAAAGTTTTATTGAAGTATATATATTAGAGAACTGATTGTATGCCAATCATAGCAATACACACATAACATGGAGGGGGCAAATTGTTTCAGCCCTAGCTTTTACATAAAACTTCTTGTAGCTCACAGCTGATATACCACAGTTCAGTATTTAAATAAAATTTAGAATTTTTTTTTTCAGGCAATTATCATATACATACTAATCATGAATGAATTACCACTTACCGAATGACCACATCCTGAATCATCATACATTTTCTATGATTTTTTCTCACTGGTTTTCTTTTAAAGTCACATAGTTTTCTTCTCTCTGAAATGATAAATTATGTCCAGGTACTATTGCATTCTAATTTAAACTTATTATGTAATAGCATTAGCAACAACCGGGATGGCAGAAAAAATAACCAGAAGTCTCTGTCGAGACTGTAGCTTTACTGGTTTGTACTTATCAAAAACTGATGCACAGAATTATGTCTCTTAGTATAGTCTACTTGTGTGCCAAGTTATATTTAAATCAGACTAAAATTTAAGGAGGAGTAGTGTTTGCAGACAGACAGACGGACGCCGGACGCGTTACTATCGCGTAAGCTCTTCTGGTCTCTGATCAGTAGAGCTAAAACCAAGATGCGCTTGTGAAACACAGCAACAAAGTTCGAAAATGCAATTTTTTTAGCATATATAGGTCACAGTCAAGATCACATAATCATTCTCCTTGTTGCCATTTGAAAGCACTTCATTAGTGGAGTATGCATACTAAATACGTAGCCAATATCTCGTATAGTTCTAAAGTTATGGTGAAGGTTTAAGTTGACAACAGACAGACAGATATACAGTTATGGCAAAAGTTTGAACATTATAACTTGGTATACACACAGCCACTTCGAGATATCAAGGGTAAAATTCACAGCACAGCGGGACTGCATTTTGACTTCGAGGGATCAAGGGTTTCAAGAGATCAGGAGTTCGAGAACTCAAGAGCAAATCTGCTTAGTTATATAGTGGAAAAAATCGGAACCGGAGACTCACTTCAAGCGATCAAGAACTTCAGAGAAATCGAAGTTCAAGCCATCAAGAGTTACCTGTATATACAGATATAAGAAGCATGTTATTATTTGCAATTTTGACCTAATGACAGCTAAATCTGTTCAGTAAGACAATACTGTGTACATGTATTTAAGTAGTTTTATTGTGCATGATTATTTACTTATTTTCTTGATCTTCTCAACTTGAAGTGTTCTGTATTTTATTACCAAGTTTGTAATAAACATAATGAAACATACCCTTTTCCACATCACATCCTGTATCAGACCTTCGACCAATATCACCCCTAGGGCATTTGTCCCTCTGCCTGATATTGGTGTCTCGGGCTAGGATGTGATATGGAAAAGAGTATGTATTATTCGCTATACATTGACCTACTCAGGTCAATAATTAGTGTTGTAAAATCGGACATATTTTACTATCGATTATCAAATTGAATCGGAAGAACACAATCGATTATATAATCGATAATTTGAACTATTAAAAAGGTTAAATTTATTAATTCAGCACGAGTAGAATTCCATGACATGTGACCGCGAACTTCAACTTATCTTTATTGGCATACGACATTTTACACATTTTACAAATAACCGAGTCCATCAGTATATTATTTTTGCATGGAGGCCCATCACCCTTTTTCAGAAAGCCAAAAAATTTCAAACTTTAGATTGTGTTGCACCAGGATATTGATATAATTAGGCGTCAACCTCTTCACCATGCACGTTCGCCATTTTGTTTACCGCCGATTAGAGTGACGTCCCTTTGGTAAATATAAAAGTTAAACCTGATCGGCTTAAAAAATACGGCATGAAAAATATAGCGATCTATCGATGATAATATTTACAATCGATTGTCGCCGATCTGGGCCTTTAAACGACGATTTTTCGATAGTCGTAACAACACTATCAATAATTGTGAAAAAACTGATAATTCAAGGTGATGATTCATTTGCATTTCTTGACATACTATCAATATTAATTCACTATTAGGCTTTTTTGAGCAGTAAACTATTTCAATAAACAATAAAACAAGTCTTATCTCTTCAGAAAAGTGGACAGGCTTTCAAGTACATTCACTTTTTTAAGTTTTAAGTTCCATAAAATGGAAACTATATGGAAACTACTGATGTCACGATTCCCATATGTTTCCATCGGGTTTCCAAATTTGGGAAACCTGGCTTTTCATCCTGTGTATGCATTTTGATTTCTGACGTGATATTTGAAGTATTTACAGAAATATAGTGATTTTTCTCTGATGCGATACCCGTGAAAACGACTGTGAAAATGCCGTCTCCTGAATTGACGGCGCACCACACTTTTGTTGAATTATATGTGTAATGCTCGAAATATCGCCAACAAAGATCCAAAATATGCATAATATAACATGTCGTAAACTAGGGTATTCGTGACATTCGTCCACAAATAGAAAAATTGAAATTTTAGACCGTTAGACCTTTAAAGAGGCTATACGGGAGGACGGACAGAAGATTTTCGGCGAAAACTTTATCCGGGTTGTAAAGAACGTGCTTGAGAGTCACTAATATCACACTATATCTCATAAATATCTGCAGTTTTTAGTTTTCAAAGAAAAAATAAATATTCTTTACTTGTTTAATAGATATTAAGCTTGACAAGAAATGGTGTTTGGATGCAGAGTCGATAAGGTAACTCAAACTGTATAGGTACTCTTGGGAAAATGTTGAGAAAATGAGAGATCAATCACATATTTTTTATATTGCCTGTGACGTCGAAGATTTTGCCTGTCCGTGACTGTTAATGATATGTCCTGAAAAATCACTCCAAATTGATACCAATTTACAACATTTTGATATGAAATTTTGAAGACCATATAAGTAAAGATTTTTTTATATTATGCTTGACATTTTGCCTAATTATGTCGTCAAATTTTTTTTTTCTGTGCAACAAGTCCGCGTAATTTTTTAACAGCCCTCGTATAAGTTAGTAAAACATACTCGTATATGTGATAGGAATTATAACATTAAAATACTAAAATAACATACAAAATACATTTACGCCATTAATAAGATTGTCAATAAAGGAATATATTTTTGGATTTGCTCCTAAAAGTAGTACATCGGATAATTAAAAAGCTATTTCATAAATAGATGTAAAATTTGTCTTGTTTGAATAATACTGAGACAATTGATTATTTAACCTAGGAAAAACCTAAGTGAAATTGTTTAAGTTACTCTGAAGCATTTCATGACATACATAATGCACAGTTCATGTAGTTTACTCTTACCCAATCTGAAACGATTCACTCATTAGCTCACCTGAGCCAAAGGCTCAAGTGAGATTTTTCGGTCTAAATTCGTCCGTTGTCTGTTTTTGTTGTAAATTTTTCACATTTTCATTTTCTCCAGAACTACTTGGTCAATTTCAACCAAACTTTTCATGACTCAGAATATTCCTATGTAAAGGGTATTATAGTTTTTTTTTTAATTGAAGGGCCATGCCATCTTCAAAGGGGGAGATAATTATGAATAAGTAACAAATAGATGGCATCTTTCAAAAATCTTCTTCGAAAGAACCACTGGGCCAGAAAAGATGAAACTCATGTGAAACCATTCTTTGGAAGTGTAAATTCAAGTTTGATCAAGTCTTGGCCCCCAGGGGTGGGGTGGGGGCATTTTTTCGGATCAAAGTTTAACATAGGAATTCTAGGAAAATCTTTAAACATCTACTCAAGAACCACTGAGCCAGGGAAAATGAAACTTATTTGGAACCATCCTCTGGTAGTGTAGATTCAAGTTTGTTCAAGTCATGACCCCTGGGGTAGGATGTGGCCAATATCATGAATATGGAGGATCAAAGTTTTACATAGGAATATATAAGAAAAATCTTTAACATTTCTCAAGAATTTCTCTGATTTGTCGGTGATATGGAAGCATCCTCTTGTAGTGTAGATTTAGGTTTGTTCAAATTATAACCCCTGGGGCAAGGATGGGACCATAATAAGTGAACAAGAAGGATTACATAGAATCTTTTTTTTAATCTTCTTCTTGAGAACATCAAAGTTGTGGCTGTTCATATAATTGGAAGCATCCTCGAGTAGTGTAGATTCGAAGCTGTTAAAATCATGACCCCAAGAAGAGTGGGGCCACAAATGTGATCAAAGTTTTACGTAGAAATGCAATGGTTAAAAATCTTCTTCTCGAGAAACACTGTAGCAGGAAAGCTGAAACTCATGTGGAAGCATCCTCTGGTAGTGTAGATAAATGTTTGTTCAAAACATGATATAGGGACTAGAATGGGGCCACAATTAGTGTTCAAAGTTTTACGTAGAAATGCATGGGGAAAAAATCTTCTTCTCAAAAAACACTGGGCTAGGAAAGATTAAACTCGTGTGGAAGCAACCTCTGGCAGTGTAGATTAAAGTTTGTTCAAATCATATCAAGGGAGAAGAGTGGGGCCACAATGATGATCAAGGTTTTACATAGGGATGTATAGGAATAGGATAAATTGTTAAAACTCTTCACAGAAACAACAGACCCATGATTGATCATCAATATAAAAGCATCAAAAAGGGTCATGTAGAATTATACTTGATCAAAATCATGACCAACAAGGAGAAAAGAAGAGCCATTAAAGTGGATCTTACATGTAATTATGCAAATGAATATAAAGATAAAATCAATTACAATTTTCACCATATGAACAGCAAAGCCATTATGTATCATATTTATTAAAAGGCATATGTAGGAAGTATAGATTTAAGTTTGTTTAAATACCACGTTCCCACAAACTTCCCCTGAACCCACTGTTATATTTAAACTTCTCAATACTGAACCGATTTTTGCTTTTACCTAGCCATTTGCTCAGGTGAGTGATGTGGCCCCCAGGGGCTCTTCTTTTAAAGTCTTATTACTACCTTAAAATCTTCATTTTATAAAAAGTTCAATACATTAAGTAAAAAAAAAATATTATGGGTAATAAAAAATTGAAAGGTTGAATCAACACATTAAACTTTTTAAACAGACATTAAGAGGTGGCTGCGATCAATATATACATTTTACGATAAACAAGAAAAGGTTTTCAAATCACGTGACCAAAAGACAGGTTACAATTACTTACAACGAGGATGGAGCCATGTTAGATTTACAGGTCAGGCATGATAGATAAAGCTGTTTTACTTTCTTATAAAGTACCATTTGTAGCCTTATTTATGTAAATGAGTGAATCATTGTTCTATTTAAAAACGTAACATATAAATGTGGATCGATTTTCTCAAACATATCTGAAAAAAATGAGACTTTAAATAAGGTCATTAATGTGTATGCATTTTTTTTTCAAAAAATTTAATTTTTTTAAGTTCGTTAAAATTGAATATTCCTTTTAAGTAACAGTATCAAATTTCTTCATTAGCTGTATTACCCATAATATTTCTTACTATTTTTTTTTTATTGTTTTGATCAGCAAATCAGGTAATTTCCTGAGAATTAAATCAGTGGTATTTAACCATCACTTTTACTTCTCAAATTTCATTGCAGACTGTTAACGTCACCTGAGCTTTTGACTGTATCCTCAGTATGGACCCCAGATACAGTGCTCAAGACATCTTAAGGTGTGACCTCTGTGAGACACATGTGGTACAAAGTCATTGCCAACTTTG
The DNA here is from genome assembly GCF_032062105.1 of Saccostrea cuccullata. Taxonomy (NCBI): domain Eukaryota; kingdom Metazoa; phylum Mollusca; class Bivalvia; order Ostreida; family Ostreidae; genus Saccostrea; species Saccostrea cuccullata. Next base: position 44,101 of record NW_026936999.1, read on the forward strand.
TCAAATCAACCTCTGTAAGACCTGTGTAAGAAAGCATCTCTCAGACTCAACCAAAAAACATAGAGTTGTACCATATTCAGAAAGATTTTCTACCCCTAACAATCCAAAATGTCCAAAGCATTCCATGAAGTGTGAACTTTACTGTGAGCAATGTTACATTCCTCTCTGTTCTACCTGCATCTCCTCAGGCATCCATAAGGGACATCATTTATCAGATGTTTTACAAAAAATCAGCTCTAAAACAAAAGACATGGAGAAAGAACTGAGACAACTTGAGACAAGAACTTACCCAAAATATGAAGAAATTGCATCAGGCATAAAAACCGAAAAAGACAACTTGGAAACACACTACAGTAAACTGACATCAGCTGTCACAAAACAAGGAGAAGACTGGCACAAAGAAATTAACATTATTGTCAACAAACGAAAATCTGAAATTGATGAAATGAAATCTAAACACCTGGCTGCTCTAAATAAACAAGAAAAAGAAGTCAAACAGATTACTAAAGAATTGAATCAGTGCAAGGTTGATCTGAAGAAAATTCTGGAATCCAATGATATTTTCTTAGCCTTTGTATACAAGTCCAGAAACGCAGAATTCAGATGTTTACCTCCAGACCTTAAGGTTATATTACCAAGATTCTATCCTCATCCGATCAACACAGAACAGCTCCATCAAATGCTTGGTTCTCTGTCAGAATTATCCATTACAACAGAAGAACATGGCCACACAATGGAAACACCAGAAGCTGTATCCTGTCCTCCAGTCAAACCACTGCTTGATGAACCAGAGCTCATCAACACCATAAACACTGGGTATAAATATCTATACAGTGTCACCTGTCTCAGCGATGAAGAAATCTGGACATGTGGAGAAGACAAAATCATGAAACTCTACAACCTCAAGGGTAAGTTACTAAAGTCAAGTAAAACCAAGTCTGGGAAGAAACAACTTGACATTGCAGTGACAAGGAGTGAAGATCTAGTTTATACTGACCATAATGCAAGAACTGTAAACATAGTAAAGAATAAACAGATACAGGAAGTGATAAGACTACAGGAATGGATACCTAAATATGTCTGTAGTACCTCCTCTGGTGACCTTCTGGTTGACATGTACAGTGTGGATGAAGAATCAAAAGTTGAACAATCAAAAGTTGTCCGTTACTCTGGCTCTACAGAGAAACAAACCATTCAGTTTGATAGTGAAGGTAAAGCTCTCTATTCATCTAGTTACTCTTTTAAATACATCAGTGAGAACAGGAACCTAGATATCTGTGTGGCTGACAATGGAGCCGGTGCAGTAGTGGTGGTTAATCAGGCAGGAAAACTCAGATTTAGATACACTGCTTATCCCCCTACTACGTATACCAAGGGAAGATTTGATCCTTACGGCATCACAACAGACAGCCAGAATCAGATCCTGATAGCCGACCATTTCAACAAGTGTATCCACATCCTTGATGAGGACGGACAGTTCCTCCGTTACATTGATAACTGTAATCTACACTATCCATATGGCTTATGTGTAGACACAAGAGACAATCTCTTTGTAGCTGAGTGGATCAGTGGTAAAGTGAAGAAAATCAGATACATGTAAGCACTGCATTGTGACAAGATATAACTGTGAATAAGATTTAGTTATGCACTGAGAGTAAAAAGTAGTTTGATGTTGGACTAATTAAATCAAATTATAAGTAGTATATGCACCTTATACAATGTTTTGAATACCTGTTAATTTCAGGATAAACACAGTTGCTGTCAAATTTATAGATAATAGCAAAAGATCAATGTTCATAAAATCAAAAGTGTAGTTTGGTTGGGTTTGTGCACATTATAAAAAAAATCTCAAAATTCTATATAGATTTTATCATTAAAACACCGTGTAGTGATATCTAGAAATGTTTTAAGACATGATTGCATTTTCAATAATAAATACATTTAAAAGCCTGTTTATAAAATACATGGTTTTATAATGTGATTGAAAAGCTCATAAATCCCTGCCTGGCTTATAGATCCAACAATGTAGAAAAATATACTTCACACCTGCACATGAACTACCAGAAGAAGGATATGGAAATAACGAACAGTATTCAATCTCAACGTCCATCAAACAATATACAAATAAGAGCAGAGCAAACACGGACCTCCGAAACATCAGAGGTGGGATCAGGTGCCATGGAGGAGTGAGCATCCCCTGCCGACCTGTCACACCCGCCGTGTGCTCGTTGTCATAATCAGAAAATAACGGAAAAAATCCGTCGTCAATTCAGTGTATAAATAATGGACTAACAATTGGTATGAAAAACGTCAGTCAGCATTTCATCCAATGATAAATTGTATTTGCTGACAAGGTCATTGTATCGACCATAGAACTTAGGAGAAGATGACTTTAAACGAGACTGTTGATATTCTTGTTTCATCAACTTGCTTGTCAATAATTTACCTCGTTTAAGACATTGTGCATAAGATTTTGCATAAATTCTGCTTCATATGAATATAAAAATAAGTCTGCTAATAACGGAGCGCAATTTGTACCAATAGGAATTCCAATAGATTGTTGGAATACCTGGTCTCCAAAAACCACATAGATATTGTCAATCAGAAACTCAAGCATCTTCTTGATGTCAACTTCAGAGTACTTATGTGTGCAATCAGAATCTGTTTTAACAAAATAATTTTTCAAATGACCAATGACGAGGTAAGTAAATTTACGAGTTCCATTTTTGTTGAAGAAGCAGCTGTCAATGATATCAAAAAGCCTGGATTTTAATTTGTCGTGGGGAATTGTTGTGTATAAAGTTGAAAAGTCGTAAGTTTTTAAGCTGTTGATTTTTGTAAAGTCTTGCGATTTCAAATTGTCAAAAAGTTCTTTAGAATTTTTAAGTATCAACATCTGATTTACACCACTTTTTGAATATATAGTTGTACAGTACTCTTGAAGTTTTTCCTTTACTACTGTCAATATTTGAGTGAGAAGTAACGAAAGAGGCTTGGTTGAAAATTTACTGGAACCTGCAATGTATCTTTGTTTGTAAGGATTCTTATGAAGTTTCGGAATCCAATATATATAAGGTAGTTCAAATTCATTTTGGCTCTGTGGAATATTAAAAGTATTCAAAACTGACAGGTGATTTTGAAGAATTTCTTCCTTAGAAAGAGAAGTATGAGTATAAGTAGGATTACCACTTATGGAATTAAATCCAAGTTCTTCTAGAATGCAATTTATATAATGAGCTTTACAAACGAAGACAATGTTGTTACCTGCTTTGTCGGCAGGAACCAGTACGTACTGATCGTGTAATCTATCTAATTCTTTTTTCACTTCTGGTTTATTGAACACAGAAGGATAGATGGTTTTCATTTTGCCCCTCAATCTTTTAATACGTGACTGATACATTTATTCCATTCTGACAAGGTGTCAATGTCTTCTTTTTCATATCTGGCCCATCGTCTGGCGTAATTTTCAACAGAATCCATAATATTTATGAAATTCCGACGCCAGTTGAAGGATCGGGGTTCCCTATATTTAGGACCTTTTAAAATAAGTAATCCTCATTACGAACTATTTTTACGTCACCTGTAATAACGTGTCCAGCAGGACTATAGTTATAGGACGAAGAAGAACATGAACACGAAGGGGGATTATTTTTCAGATAGTCGATATCCAGGCCATGTAAAGTGTTTTTGTAATTGAAAAATTTGGATAAATTTAGTGACTGAGTTCACTTCAAGGCTGTAACGTTTTCAAAGCAGTGTTAATGGACACTATAAAGAAATAAACCCAAATATAAATTTAGATGAATTGTACACATTCAAATACATGGAATATATATATACCTTATTAACAACTGAATTTATTTTTGTAAGATTTTATCATCATGATTTAAGTTAATTAAATTTAATTAGAATAAGTATACTTAGCAAACTCTGTAATGAGCTTAGTTTGGTCACATTATTTTACAGCCATGTAATAAATGCTTATACATGTAACTGCACTACGAGAGTGGTGATTTAAAGTTTCATCCTCTATTTATAGCAATATACCTGAGTGGTGTTGTAGGGTGTGATGTAGGATGTTTTACTCATAAAACTACACCTGAATGGTTATATAGGATGTCGTATTTGTAACACTATTTGAGTGGTGATGTAGAGTGAACTGTACTATTTATAACACTAAACCTGTAGAGTGTTGAATTCTATTGAGTCATGTAAAGAATGTTGTGTTCTACATCTACACTACAGCACTCAAAGAAAATATTTACGACAGATCGAGAAGCGAACTTTTCTTTTAATAAATGTGATACATTATATCTAATGGTGTTATATAATCACGATATTTGCCAAAACATAGGTATTCAAAGATTACAGAGCTCACCTCAAAGAATATATGTTGTCTTTAAGTAACACAAAGACAGTTAACCAAAAAAAGTTTACATCCAAAAATGTAAACTTTATGCAATTTTACCTCTACGCAAATTTATTAAGTTACTTAGGAGGCCATCTTGGATCTGATACATAGTACAAAATATTTTTGCTAGATTTCCCTAGGTAGCATTAAGTCTAGCATATTATACAAGATCCTTCCCTTACGTAGCGGCTATGCTATTCAACGAACATCAGATTAATAAACAAGGAAACATTTTGGTCAGGACTTGGACATTAACAAACTATAAATGTAGACGTGAGAACTCTGTCAAAAATGAAAGAGATTTAAAGAAAACCACAAGAAAAATATTGCAACATTACCAATGCTTTCTTAAAAAGAAAAAAAAATTAACATCATTGTAAAGTAATTAGCATTTATTCTGTTTGTTCATATTATTTGCATACACTGTTTCACTAAACAAAATACCCAGCTCAACAAGGTTTACATTTTAAACTGAAGACATTGCAGGGATCAGCTATATCATCAGCTATATCATAAAGCAAGAAGAACAAAATAAGTTATCAATAAATATAACACAACATCAACTCTTATTATTATACCTCTACTGATTTTTTACTATATAAAATTAAATCGATATATTATGCTGATTTCCTGAAAATCATCATTTGAATAAACCGATTCCCTGCAAAACAGACTGATTCCCTGCAAAAAAGTACGTTTTTTTATGAACTGATACACACCTATTCGGAACACTAAGCATTTTGTTTCAAGTAACGACAAACTTAGAAATGTTCCGAGTAAACTCATGAATATTCATTGATGAATCGAAATGCATCGCGAGTCAACTGGCCCCTAATCAATCAGAAAGAACCAGTTTACTGGTAGCGAACGACAACAGAAATGGCGATCTCAAGAATTACGTAATGTTACTTTCGTTTTAACTAGGTAAAACACGGACAATGAACTGATTTCTTGATAAAATGGAATTCTATTCATGTCTGTATTCTGTTTTGTTGTTATTTTTTTATTTATTTCTATTGGAATTAAACATTGTTACAGAATACAGTATTGAATATGAAACTTTTTCAAATGTCTTGTTTAATGTTTGTATCGGTATAATAAAACAGTTAAAGTATATCATTGCGGGAGTCAGCAAAATTCCAGTTCCTCTCGACCAAGCCTCGGGAAATAGACTTGCTCTTGGGGAACTGGAATCTTGCTGACTCCCTCAATGATATACTTTAACTGTATACTGTCAGCCTTTGGATTTCCAACAATGACTGAAATACATATACATTTAGCATTTAATCTTTATCTAATATTTAAAATTCTGACTGAAAAATAATATACAAACACCTTCACAGCCCTGATATAAACAAGAGTGAAATATAACTCGAAAAACAATTTTAAATAAAGAATACAATATGCTTTTTTATCACAGTAAATTTTTTTTGTTCATGATATTCTTTTTATGAAAAGGAAAAAAAATGTAAAAAAAAAAAAAAAAAAAAAAAAAAAAAAAAAATTAAATTGATAAGGTTTCTATTGTGAAATAATGATTACCTAAATTAATGATAAATCATAATCATATATGTTGTAATTTTTTTTATTCCTTTTTGGAAAGAGATTTGTATCTAAAAAATAAGTAATAAAGAGATATAATTCAAATTATGGATATTGCTTCAATAAACTTCATTAATCAGATTTATCTTAGTCATTCATCACATGTATACTTGTACCAACAAAGAATGGTTATATAAAATTTTCTCGGAAGATTCTGAAAGGTTTAACTTACTTTAAATTTCAGAACTTATGGCTGGGATATTTAATTTCTCCTACTTAAAGGTACATAAATAAAAAAGGAGAGATAAGGGGAAGATAGATGGCCAAAAGAATAAAGTAACGCAATTACATGCACGTATTTATATATTTTACGCGAAAAAAACTTAAAAGAATGGGAATCGAAAATAGCAGTGTCAAAACAAGGATTCCCCATTATAATACAATATAATAATATATCTTTTAAGAGAAAAACGACATCCTATTTGATCTCCTCAATGCACTCTCATTCTACATACACATGTAACATGTTCCTAATAATTTGTGATTGTTTAAATGAAAATTTTAATCAAAATTCTACTCCAAGTTGTTGTGTGGACAAAACATTTCTTCCAAAAATATGAATTGAACGAGCCCAATTATAAACACATTTTATTATTCATTATTTGTGATATCACATGGGTCATTTGATAATTAATGGTAATAAATTCAACAATTGAAAATTAGTAACTGGAAAACACACTGTTCATGCAGTTTATTCCTTCCCCATCTAAAACTATTCATTCAAATCTCTTATCGTGATCCTTTCTATCTTTAGGATTTTTTAATTATGACAAATTTCAATACATTTATCAAAATAATAAAAAATAAATCAGAAACCCTTGGCTAGCGAAGATGAGTTTAATGCTACACACACAACTTCATAACTGAAATCTGATCTGTGCCATATTTTTAAAGAGATCTTTATTCATGTATGAAAACTATGAACTATGAACAGGTATGGGTATTTAAATCACGTGACCAAGAAGAAAAAAATCAAGACAGATACATGTCTTGTAACTTAACTACGAAGTAATATTGTCTTCCAGGAGCCATGTTAGATTTGCAGGTAAGACATGATAAAAAAAAACTGTTTTCACCTTGATATTTAAGAAATAAAGTAGCAATTGAATTTTCAGTTATATTAATGGGTGAATTAATGTTCTGTTCAACAACTTAAAATATCATGGATAGCTTGTCTGAAACTTTAATATAAGAAAAGGAATTTAGAACATCGAATTAGGTCATTGATGTGTCTGAAAATTACATTTTCTCAATAAATCTAATTATCTGAAAATCATTCAAAATTTTTAAGTCACAGTATATATATTCCCATCATTCTATTGTAAAAACAATTTTTTCAAAGATTTGTTTGTATCAGTTAATCATTATAGTTTGTATCATTTATTCATTATAGTAAGTGTTTTATAAGAGCCACTGCATTATACAGTCTTTGTTATTCCTCCATATTTATTACAGTGTCGCCTGGTCAGGTAACCAAGCATTATTAATGGACCCCCTGGACAGAGCTCAAGTACTCCTCCTCTGTGACCTGTGTCAAAAAGCTGCACTACAGAGTCATTGTGAACTTTGTCAGATTAACCTGTGTACGGCCTGTGTAGGGGGGCATCTCTTTGATTCTTCTAAAAGACATAATGTTGTGCCATACAAGCACAGAAAATCTGCTACTTATAACTATCCAAAATGTCCAAACCATTCCCAGAACCACTGTGAACTTTACTGTGATCAATGTGACATTACTGTCTGTTCTACCTGCCATTCCTCGGGAAAACATAAAGGACATAATCTATCAGATGTGTTACAAAAAATACTCACAAAAATAAAACACATGGAAAAAGAATTAAAAGAATTTGAGACTAGAATTTACCCAAAATATGAAGAAATTGCATCATGCATAAAAACCAAGAAAGACAACTTGGAAACACACTACAGGAAACTGACAACAGCTGTCACCAAACAAGGAGAAGACTGGCACAGAGAAATTAACTCCATTGTCAACAAACAGAAATCTGAAATTGAAGACATGAAAACTAAGCACCTGTCTGTCCTAAATGAACAGGAAGACGATGTCACAAAAATTATTGCAGAAGTGAAACAGAGTATTGTTGATCTGAAGAAAATTCTGGAATCCCGCGACATTGCCTTAGCCTCTGAATACAAATCCAGAAATGAAGAGTTTAGACATTTACCTCCAGAAGTCAATATTTCATTACCACGTTTCTCTCATAACAACATCAACACAGCACAGCTCTATCAAATGTTTGGTTCTCTGTCAGCATTATCCATTACAACAGAAGTACATGGTTACACAATGGAGACATTAGAAAGCGTATCCTTGCTTCCAGTCAAACCACTGCTTGATAAGGCAAGGCTCATAGCCTCCATAGACATTGTGAATGAGTTTACAATCTACAATATTACCTGCCTCAGTGATGAGGAAATTTGTGTATGTGGAGATAACAAAATTATGAAACTCTATAATCTCCAGGGTAATCTATTGAAGTCGATCCAAACCAAGTCAGGGAATGATCCCTGTGACATAGCAGTGACAAGGAGTGGAGATCTAATTTATACTGACCATAATAGAAGAACTGTAAACATAGTAAAGAATGAACAGATACAGGAAGTGATAAGACTACAAGGATGGAAACCTTGCTATGTCTGCAGTGCCTCCTCTGGTGACCTCCTGGTTACCATGAACAGTGATGATAAAGAACAATCAAAGGTTGTTCGTTACGCTAACTTTAGAGAGAAACAAACAATTCAGTTTGATGATAAAGGTCAAACTCTCTATTCATCTATTTACATCAAATACATCAGTGAGAACAGAAATCTGGATATCTGTGTGGCTGACAATGGAGCTAGAGCCGTAGTAGTGGTCAATCAGTCAGGAAAACGCCGATTCAGATACTTCGGTCATCCCTCTAAGAGTTTATTTGATCCAGTCGGCATCACAACAGACAGCCAATGTCAAATCCTGACAGCAGACTATGACAACAACTGTATCCACATCCTAGATCAGGACGGACAGTTCCTCCGTTACATTGATAACTGTAATCTACATGATCCATGGAGTTTATGTGTAGACACCAAAGACAACCTCTTTGTTACTGAGTGTGGTACTGGTAAAGTGAAGGAAATCAAATACATGTAAACACTGCATTGTGTCAAGAAATGATTGTGAATTAGATAATATTTAGCTATGCATTGTAATTTAAAAGACAATGCTCACTGAGTCAGGATTTATAAAACAAAATTAAATGAAAAGTTTGTGAAATACATGCACTACATACATGTATGATGCTATGATTTGACAGGATTACCTTTTCAATATGAATAAAAACATTTTACAAAATACAAAAAAAATTTTGGACATGTACAACTGAATTCCTAATTCTAAATATTAACATTTTAAAATTAAATCGATGCAGTCAATCAATGATTTTGAAACACAACGTTTTGTTGCAGGTCAAACACGACGGCCAAGTGACTGTCTCTTCGAAACAGATTGTTTTTTTTTACTAGTAATTATTTATATAAGGTATAATGATATACATTGATTTATTCACTGGTTTCAAGGACAACTTGTGGTTGGTCAACCCCAAGAACCAAACTGATCAGACAAACAGTTTGGTTTGAGGGATAAACAAACGTATTTTGCCCGAGAATACTTAATTTAATTTACATTAATTTTTAGGTAATACCTTTTACTTATATATTGACATAAATGATTGTTGTGTTGGATCCCATGTTTCGAATCATGGATAAGATATAAAATAACTGATTCCGCCTAAAAAGTAAAAAACAAAAAACAAAATGGAGGTCAAAATCTCATGGACATGTCCAATATCTCACCTTCCAACATATTTTTTTATCATTAGTAAAACATTGAAAAATTAATGTATCATTAGTAAAACATTGAAAAATTAATGTATTGTGAGACTTTTTCATGTTGATTTATATAGGAAAAGATATAATAATGGAATTGATGAATTTCTTAACATTTAAATAAATATAGATTGAAAACTTCGAAATTGATACACAATTAGTTTTAAAGAGTTATTTCAACTGCATCCGACTTTCACTCAAATGAACATAGGCACATAGAATCAGGATGTGGTATGCCCCCTTTCGCTAGATTTTTTTTTTGAAAAGCCCCATACCCCCCAAAAAAGAGGACAAAATCTACGCATCTTAAAATAGGGAGGGTGTGGGTCCGTTAATGCAGATGGATATTTCCCCAATAAACTATATTAGAAAGTTCGGGGAATCAGACGTTTAATAAAGATTTCCATAGTAAATTAGAAGTACATGTAAACTTTATATTCTGACAAGAATTTCTGGACGAATTTTTAGAATTCACTTTTAGGGATAGGAGGCTTGTCAAAGTTTTTATTATTTAAATTGTCATTTTTTATCCATACATAACCCATTTCAAAAAAGATAGTATGGGCATGACTTTTTCATTCATCGTACCAAAAATAGATTTGAAATATCCAAATCAATAAAAGTCACTATATATGTTTTTTAACCCCGTTTCTCTTACTGTATGTGGTCACTTTTCTTCAAGAAAGATGGTATTCCTTGCTTATTGATGACTTTGAATCATTAAAACATTCAATTCGTGCAATAAAACAAATCTTGCTTTTTTTAAAAAAAAATAAAATACTTTGATTAACTAATCATTAAGTACAATATTCACCAAAACTTTAGAACTCTGTGAAAATGTACTCTTCATTTGGAGAAATCAACGTATTCATCTACAATAAAAAAAGGAATTGTCGTTTTGTAACCTGAAAAATGGACAATTGAGAGTTATTCCCCTTCACAATATATGAATACAGGGTAGAGTATGACCCTGTGCGGCAGTGCCTGGAAAAAAGATTTTTTTAGTCCCCTTAAACGAAGTTTCGGGGTATATAATTTTTGTCGTGTCCGTCCGTCTGTCTAGCTGTCTGTTTGTCTGCGAAAACATTAACCTTGCTCATAACATTTGATTGAGTGGAGCTATGACTTCCATATTTCACATGTGTATTCCTTGCAACAAGACCTTTCTTTGGGTACCACAATATTTGACCTTTTGACCTTGACCTTAAGGTTTGACCCACTTTTACACAAGAATTCTAAACTTTTAAATTAGCCATATGTTTTGAACAGTAGACACCAGGATATTTATACTTCACATATGTATTTGAAGTAAAGCTTTTCATTGGATACCAATTACCTTGACCTTTTGACCTTGACCTTGGAGATTTTTGTGCTCATGGAAAGACTTAAACCCTAGCCATAAGTTTTAAAGGCTAAGAGTTGGTGATCTCTCACTTCACATATGTAATCCTTGTGAGAAGAACCATTATAAGATACCAAGAACATTGACCCTTTGACCTTGACCTTGGAGTTTGACCTACTTTTCAAAAGCAAACCTTTTTCTATGACTTTCAAAGGGCTGGGGGTAGTGCTTTCATACTTTATATATTTAATCTTTGTGATAAGACCTTTTTTGGATAGCAAGACCTTTGACCCTTTGACCTTGGATTTTTAGCTACTTTTAAAAATTCAAAATCTTTAACCTTGGCCATTACTTTTGAAGGATTACGGTTAGGGTTTCCATACCTCACATATTTGTTTTTGGTGGCAAAACTTCTCATTGAATGCCAATTACTTTGATCTTTTGACCTTGACCTTGGAGATTTCTGTATTTATGAAAAACCTTTAACCTACGCCTACTTTCTTATTTCATAATTGTATTACCAGTGAGAATGCCCTACTTTTGGTACCAATATATTAAATTTGCACTTAAGAAAATTTTAATCTTCACTATGTTGCTATACGGGGGCATCAGTGTTTCACAAACACATCTTGTCTTTACATTAAATGATGGTGAGATAAACAATTTGGATCTAAAAGTGTAATTAATCTTATAAAAAATGATGATAGGAAAAATTAATTAATGGTCCAAACAGAGCCATGATATTTCGTAATATTAAAGATATTTATATACAAAACAATTCAGTTCAGTTCTTTATTAACTTTCAGCTTTACAACTCATCAGTACAAATAAATTCAAATAGATATGACTGTACTAGTACGCTTACAGAAGAATGTCAAAACAGTGTACGTATGAAAATACAATAAATACTTAATTTAACTTGCCTTTTTTAGTTCTTAAGCATAAGTTATATAAATTACCCCCCATTACATAATTCTTTCACATTTTCAACGTTAAAAATTAAGTTGCAACAATTTAAACATTGAATTTTTTTCAGTAATAAGATTTTAAGTATTTTTTCGATGGATTTCTGAAGCAGGGCAGCTAAAATTAAAATGACGTTCGTCCTAAACAAGACTGGAACAAAAGAAACAATGCCCATGTTGTCTTTCTGTTTTACTGTATTGACCCGTTTCTCTTGCCAATTGATGTCATGACAGTCTCAGACCATTTAGACATATAAACAATGTCAAGTGTTTCACCACCAATTTACCAATTTTAATATTCTTTTGCCCCCTTTTCTAAAAACAACAATCTTTTCCTCTATATTTTTTATACAGCAATCTCACAAATATTAAATTTGTGCAGTGTACCAGAATACTTTTTATATAATGAGTGAAGTTTCTCACCATTGCAAGGTTTGTCATTTGCAGATATATAGAGCTCAACATGTGCTTGCTTCTGTTTGTTAATTTTGGATTTACATTTACTTGGTTTAAAATTGCATGCACAAATGGATTTACAGTTCTCAGGAAAAACCTAATCATTTTTTTATATATACTCACCGTCAATGAAAACGCAACACTCTAATTTTAGGGTGAAAAGTATATACGGGTTATAACTATGTACAAAAAAAGTTAGGACATCTTTTACTTTGCCAAATCAATTATTTAACGGTTGAATGAATTTCCTTCCTCTACCGGAAGTTGCTTTTTAGCCCTCTTAACAGAAATCAAATTTTTGCATTTTTAATAAAATTTTAAACAATATTTTGGGTTTTCAAGGTTTTGAAACTGTTAATCATAAGTATTGTACTAAAAGGCCGGGAAAAAAATCCTTCTTTCTTTACCGGATGTGATGCCTATATTTCCTCAAAATGATTGATTTTCATTGCTAATGCTGGAAATTCTTAAAATTAAGAAAAAAAGAGCTGCAGATGCAAATGTACACTACATCACAACTCATCAGGCTCATGTGTTTCAATAGCATAAATAACATTTTCTTGACCGGAAGTCCAAGAGTTACTACACTACGCCAAGTTAGAGAAAATTCGACCGCAGTATCTGAACAACAGGCAATTAAAAATGCCCAAGAATATTTATTTCGCTCAGATAAAGACATTGATAAACCTAATGGGTGGTAGAAATCGGACTGCGTACATGTATAATTTTCAAAGCGGACTAGCATGTTTTGATTAGATGGTCGGAAGGGGGGGGGTGTTTTATTTAAATGTTATCTGTTAAGAGGGCTAAAAAATCAGCTTTCGGTAATGAAATGAAAACCATTCAACGATTAAATAACTGATTTGGCAAAGTAAAAGATGTCCTAACTTGTTTGGTATATAGTTATAACCCGTATATACTTTTCACCCTAAAATTAGAGTGTTGCGTTTTCATTGACGGTGAGTATATTTCTTATGTCCATATATTTTCAATTTTAATACAGTCTTCAAATGTATGTTGATTTAATAGAAAGTACTTCTTACATGGTTCCAAAGCTTCTAAATCTCACTCCGAGCGTTTACTTTGTGTATATTGATGAAAATCTGCTGGAATATGACATTGATTATCATTCTTCACATTGCGCTAGTCATGTGCAGCGGTGCATGATCAGAAAAAGCATTAAAAGTACAAATTTTATTTGTCAAAAAGATCAAACATATGTATAGGGGTAACAAATAATTGATTGCACTAAGTTCACGTGACCTGTTGAATGTAAAATTAAGGCCGGTATACACGATTAGATTTGTAGTATAATAAAAGTATTATAATACATTTGTATTATGATACTTTCTTGTACACACGCTAATACATGTCTTATAAGATTGTAAATACACTATTATTCCCACGTGTTTTTTTCTGCCATATTTCTCTCTCTGTCAAAATAATCAAAATGATAATAATATTAAGCTCTGCCTCTAGCATCTTTTTTGTGGTACATTTTGTAACTACAGCTTGATATATTCCATAAGTCCTCTTCCCCTTCCCATAAAACCACGAGTTTTTCGATATCTTTACTCGAAAAGTCGGCCGTTATTATTTACCATGTGCTTTATTCAGTAATGATATAATGCAATGTGAGTACATTTGATTGGTTGAAAGTGAAAGGTGAGGTAAGACTTGTATTAGGAAATAGAACATTGCTTAATACAGTTTTATAAGATTCGAAAAATCTTATGATACACTGTATTAAGAGTGTATACACAGTAAGATTTTGTATTATAATACAAATCTTATAATACAAATCTTACCGTGTATACCGGCCTTAAGTATCCCATTTTCTATAAAGTCTGGTGGTGACCGTGTCCTACTATTGAAGTCGACGTCTCCAAAGACAAGTTCGCCTTGATTTTGGAACTTTGCAAAAAATTTTCTTATTCATTTAATATAACACAATTATTGCTTTTCAGAAATGTGGAATTAATAGGATATAAATATGTAAATGCGCAATAAACATCAATATCATGATCACATGGAGATTTGTCAATTTTGAAACCAAATTATAGCATCATAAAGAAATCAACAATTGAAACAATGGTAGAAATATATCTTATATCAATATAGAATAAATCTTGAATCTCCTGAAAATATGCAAGTACGAAAAATTTTCCATCTTTATGAATCCAACATTCAGATAAAAATAAAGTCTCTATGTACAAAAAAAAGTGCTTAAAGAATGTAATTTTTTTTAATCACTGTTAATGTTCCATCCAATTATTGCAGGTCCTGATTTTTTTTCCGGACACCTTTATCTTGGCTTCGGTCTCCTGTGTTCTGGTATTTCAATAGCTTGGTCCTGTCTGTTAAGTCTATAAAGCCTTCTTTTACGAAAAGTGCCTTAATTCTTGTTATCGTCCTTTGCTTGCTTCAACACGGGAAGTAAGTTTTCCTAGGAAATTGCTCCGATATCGATAGTTTTCATTCTTTGAATTTATGCGCATTCTCAGTTCACACTTTTTCTTTGAGAAAATTTTGTGAACTTCAAAACCAAAACCTCAGGCCGTATCTTACCATTTTCCTTTCTTCTAATTAAGTGCGCTCTCTCAATGTTGACATTTCCCTCTATTACCAGTACAACTCTACATATTTCTTGAATAAGGCACAGTCCCTAGTTTCAAAGGGCACAAAAATTGGCAAAGCTTTTTTTAATATTATATAACAGGAGTTTATCTCTTAAAGAACAGCATTGTAGGACTAGAGTGTCGTCTTTCAGTTTGCATTCACTGACTCTTCGAGTGCTTTTTTCTCACCAAGGGCATTCCTAGACTTTTTGTAACTGTCATCAACTGTTTAAGATAAGAACTCTTGGCTTTTTTGACATCAGAAACTCTAGAAGTAAGTGACTTAGCCTTACTTTGCATTGCACTTAAGGAATTTTCAATTGAATCTAGTTTTTCTAAATGACGTGATATTCCATCTACTCTACTGAAAATTTTCATTGCCCATTGTGGCAGTACACCTTAACTCGTAACAGGAATGAACATTTAAAATTTGGCTGTACAGGCACTTGAGTAGAGTTCTTACTTACAAAGTCTTGCGGTAGTTGGCGGATTGGATGGATATTGTACTGGGATGGAGTCCGAACACAAGTTAGACAGATTCGGTGTGAATTACCAGATGAGCCTGGCATGTTGGTCAATATGCTGTTTTCCTGTCCCCTCAACTTTGATTACATTCTTTTTTGTGGTTTTGCTGGTGATGTAAAATTCATTTTATTTGCTGCAAAGTATTGGCAAATAGACGACAGATAACATTTTCATGCTGAAAATTTCACATGTGGGTTAAAACTTCAAAAATGTTTGGATGTCTATCGTTTCCCACTTGTACTTTTACCTGATGCATGCGCATACATATTTTACACTTTCTCTGTTTTACTACTCTGTGAAATATGAAATTAATTTGAATGCCATATTTGTTTATACTTTTGGGTAGAAATGCTGTATTCTCGGAGAAACTCAAGCTAACCCGACGTCACATTGAGACTCAGGCTAGAGCTGTTACTTAAACTATAACAATGTTATGCTATTATAAGGACTGCAAAGTGAATTGTTGATGTGTAAATCACACAGACATGAACATGCACATTTTTTTCATGAAGTGTAAGCCTAAGGAATATATTTTCACAGGCATCTAAGGACAGAATATAATCGGGCTTCGATAAAATGCGAACAGAGTGGGGGGGGGGGGGGAATCTGACAACTATCAGATATTATTATGCTTCCTGTCAGTTTGTCTCTATATAACTCATACCCTACTATTCTCGCATAGTGGTCTAAGGATTTATATAGCGTAAGCATACTATGCCGAAATAGTGCACGGCCTTATTTTGTGAATAATATTCTTCAGTCGACACACCGGGAATCGAACTCACGACCATGAGGTTGCCAGTCCGATGCCTTATCGATTACGCCACAGAGACGATCACTGATTGGGAGAATTTTATTAGATATATAAACTTAATTTATACAATTGACACAAGAACGAGAAAATAGACAAATATTATTTGAAAAGAGTTATATTTATTCTAAGGAATCTTAGATAAATGTGTACAACAAAGTTTCAAACAAATTACATACAGATCGTCAGATGAATTGATATCATGGGGTCATTAAAACGCTTTTTTATATAGCGCTTGATTGAAGGATGTAAAAGAAAATTATCAATGAGAATCCACGTCTGTAAACAAATCAGTCTTACTAACAAAACAGAAAATAAAGATGAGTATCTTTGGGACAGAAAATCCTGACTTATTTAGAGAAAATACTAGTAACCAAAATAACTAAGCATGCAACTTATTTTAGCATGAATATTTTGAATGAGTTTTTGCAAGTGCGCTGTGTTACCACCATTATTTTCAGGAAAAAATCAAATGGATTGCCGCATAAATAATAATAACAGTCAGCATAATAATAACAATAGTGTTGCATTATGCATGTACTATGCCCAAATAGTACGCAGGGTTTGACACATAGTGCACTCGCCTCCGGCTCGTGCACCATGTGTCAAATCCTGCCTACTATTTAGGCATAGTACATGCATAATGCAACACTATTATATAATTAGTTCAGAAGGTCATGTGAAAATCAAAAGTTTTCACATGAGTAGCGAGCTGGGATGAAGTATATCAGAGGCCAATCTCTGGATGTTAGTTTCTTTGATCTGCTTCAACAGCGCTGTATCTGGATCCCCAAGTCCAGTTCAGTTCTTGGGCAGAAAAGTCCCCCCTAGCTTTTTCATAAAACATGATTCCGGAACTCTACTGCAGTTTAATCTCGGTAGGCATGCTCCTTGGCCTCTTTGTGGATCAAAGAATAACCGAAAACAAAGACATTGTGCATTTCTATCCATTTTACAAATCAGAAAAACTGTATTTTATGAACCAAGAGATGAAAAATTCGTTCGGAATGCCAAAATTAATTTTCCGTACCATCTTCTGAGGCAGACGATAAGTGAAGAACTCTGTTCCCCGCCACAGGTCTGGGAAGTGGATGACGCCGTTGACGTCATGCTGAGTTGTTGTGAAGAAAGAATCAGAGATTACACCATCAAATTCATGGCGTCCGCTAACATAAAGAAGGTGGGTATATGATAATTTTTGGACACACACCAGTGCTTCTTTCATCAGCTAATTTTAGATCAGTCCCGGGATATTAGGTATTGCAGTGCATAGCAATAGCTGTTGACAATACTCGAATATTTCAATATCATGTTTGACAAAGTTCATAAATGTAGAAATAATTATTTAACGGAAAACTAGAAAACATTAAAATTCTTAAAATTCTCTTTATTAATATCAATCCGTGTGGATTTTGCGAGATTTGTGTAGGGAAATACAAATACATGTAAAAAAAAAAAAAAAAAAAAACAAACGATTGCTTACTGAAATCTGAAAAATAGTTTAAGGTTTTATTTAAAAGATGTAGTAAGATTGTTTTTAATTTTATCTTTACGCAGTATGGAAGTTGATAAATTAAGATAAAAAAATAGTTCAATGACCTTTTCCTAAAATGAGCGCAAAGTCCTAAGTCTTGCACACTCATACTTCTGAATTTGATTGGTGGTGTCCTGTAGGTGTGCAGTAAGATTTCAGAATTTTCATTTTATCGTATCCTACGAGCCTAGCTAATGGAATAACAAGCGGCCCATGGGCCACATCGCTCGTCTGCGTTTCTCAGAGCTGAGTACCCATTTAAATTTAATTTATTAATTAATTATTATTTATATATCTATTCTTTTTCTTCCACGCTTAAATATTTCTTTTAATGATGAAAAACTAAGTAATCAAACTTTCTTTTCTCTTTTTCGGTTCAAGTAATTTTACTTGAGTAAACAAAACGAAAAAGAAATTCGGAACACCTTGGTAGTTTCTTCCTGTAGTAAAGATAAAAAGCGAGGGTTTCTGAATATACATGATAAACACAGAACACGATGCACGATAAAACCTGATAAACGATCTACACGATAAACGCAAAACACGATAAGCGGAAAACAGGATAGAAAAAGCAAAACACGATAAACGGAAAACACGATACGATAGGATACACGCACGATACGATAGGATACACGCACTATACGATAGGATACACGCACGATACGATAGGATACACGCACAATAGAACACGATAGATTTGTAAAGAATAACGATGCGGGTACTGTAATATTTCTACACTACTGGACGAAAAAAGTGCTGAGAATCCCAAATTTTACTGATAATGTCTGATAATTACTGATACGGTGCTGTTCTTGCTGATAATTACTGATATTTACTGTTATTATTACTGTTGTTGCTGATAATTTTAGTTGTTGCTGATAAATACTGATAATTACTGTCGTCTTTTACTGTGGAGTCTGATAAATACTGATAAATACTGTTGAGGTACTGTCGCTGCTGAGAATTGCTGATAATTACTGTTGAGGTACTGTCGATGCTGAGATTTACTGATAATTACTGTGGTCATTGTTTTTAACCTGGGAATGGATTAAAATAGCCTGAGAAATGATTATTTGTTTTTTTTTAATAGTATTTTAACAAATTCATTACAGTCAATTACAAATAAATTATTCTAAATAAAAAAGTCACATTTTATTAATTTGTTTTCAGTTTCCATATATTAATTTCATTATAATAATTTTTGACCATAATGTTAACATAAGCTTTCATAAATGTTTATGTTTTTTCTTTAAATTTTTCCTTACACGTAGATGACATTATCTGAGGAAAATTATTCTGTTGTATTTGCAGTGGTTTTTCTTCCCGAGTACTTTTTTAAAAAGTTTAATTTTTGTTCAAAAAAAATCTCATCTCATATTTTTTCTCACATGTATTTGTACAGTCATCAAAAGCTTTTTGTGGGTTTCTTTAATACTTCAATACAGTCAATGGTTTTAAATATCAATTTATTTTACCGTGTGGAGAACTGAAAATGCATGCGCACAATAAGTTGAAAACCCCCCCCCACCCCCCCCCCCCAACCCCCACCCCTTTTCCAATTACTTTTAAATTAAGCTCTCATTTTAACAAGACAGTATTAAATACTTTTCATAAAATCTAGTCTTGAAGCGTACACTTTGTTATTTTATAGAAGAATGTGACAGGGTTAAATAACTAAATTGAAGCATCTTTAATTATTTTTTTATATATATGATGTAGACAGCGCGCTCTAGTTTTCCGATGTCCTCCCTGCGAATTTTATATCGTGTCGCTTTCTAGCTTTTTCTCTCTCTCAATCTCTTTTAAATTATTTGTTAAGGCTAAGAGGATTGTACACTACATGACATAAATCTTATGCAGAGTGATTTTCAGTCAATGAAATATACGTCTTTCTTTAGGCTAATTCTTTTTTCATTGTATACAGTTTTAAGTCTATTGGCATATGGCTTCTTATATTATGCGCCACTCCTTAAACATTTTATATGCTGTCAGTCAGTTAAAAAACTAAATAAAATAAATCATAACTGGAATAAACTTTTTCCATTAATGCAAACTTTGTGCTTGTTGTTATTGAACATACATGTCAACCACGAGTAAAAGTTCTACTTTCGTTTTAGAATCGGGTCAATTATTAGTACATTCTGCCATAGGGATATCGTTACGGCTTGCGTTTTTGTAAAATTAGAATTTTGTGCAGTGATTATAATTTTTTTAATTCCATTTTTCTCCGAGACCTTGGTATAAACGAACAGTACAGACTTGGTGCTTATTTATATGATTTTACTTGATTGTAGCACAAAAAGGAGGGGGTGAAATACTGTTAACAATTAAGTGATAGCGGATAGGGCAAGGTCTGTTCTTTAGTTGTGTGTTTTAAAAGTCATGCAAGTTATGATATTATACTTATCGAATTTTTTATATGCATGAATAAAATTATTTTAGAGAATCAATTGCAATGAACCATACAAATTTCAGAACTGAAGTAATTAATAACATTTATTCATGAGTGCGATACACAACGTCATGTTTCTGACATTTAAAATCCATACATTTAAGGTTTTTTTTTTCTCGGATTAAGCGAAGTGGAGTTTCCCTGCATCTGAATTGGGAACAATTCATGCTAATATTAATTCAAAAAAGTGCTTCACTAAACAATCTTTCTCTTTATATCTATATGATTCTATATTTTGCACACTTTTTTTTTTATTTAAAAGTGAAGTCAATTTCTCGTCTACGTACAGACCCTGAGACGTGCTACTACCCCAAAAAAGCGTGTGACTTTCGTGCGCTTTCCGTTTCGTGCAAACCGTGTAGCGTTTCGTGTAAACCGTGTAGCGTTTCGTGCAAACCGTGTAGCGTTTCGTGTAAACCGTGCAGCGTTTCGTGTAAGCCCCAAAGCGTTTCGTGCAAACCGTGTAGCGAGCGTGCGAAAAGCGTGTGAGAAACGTGCGACTTTCGTGTAGGAACCGTGTGAGAAACGTGCGACTTTCGTGCAAGAATCGTGTAAGATTCATTCGGAAGTCATTTCATTTTAAATATGGCCGTCGATGGGTCAGGATGTAAAATTCTATTAGTCTTTTATTATTGAATTAGTTATGCTTGTGATATTATAGGAGTAAAAACAAAAAAAATGGAAAAACAAAATGAAATTAAACGGAAATTTAAATCTGTTTGATTTCCAAATATGTACAACAATTTTAAGGGCATTGAATTCAATATACTATCAACGCGATCATGGCTTCTTCAATATTTTTTCTCAAAGAAAGAAAGAAATACCGGTATTATTTTTTTTTTAATTTAAAGCAAAATGTATCAGGACTCCGCTGTTGTCTTTACATTTGAAACGATGTGTCATTTAATACTTTTTAATACATAAAACTTGTTGCTCATTATTTTCAAAT
Organism: Saccostrea cuccullata; assembly: GCF_032062105.1. Taxonomy (NCBI): domain Eukaryota; kingdom Metazoa; phylum Mollusca; class Bivalvia; order Ostreida; family Ostreidae; genus Saccostrea; species Saccostrea cuccullata. The sequence goes on from NW_026936999.1 coordinate 65,651, forward strand.
AAATGGATTTTATAATTTTAATACACATGCACTGACGACCACATCTTTATAAACGAAGGGGGGAGGGGGGTTAAATTAAATTACTAGTACAGTCTTTCATTTTTTGTTGTAACTTTCAATCTAATGTTAGTTTCAGCAAACGCTTAATTTTCTATTCTTTTTTAAATTCTCTGTTAAATGTGTGCGCAGATACACTCCTCCAAATTTTATTGGAATCTTCTTTCCGCGTTTCAACTGTGATCAAGGTCATTTACAACAGCGATCACGGGCTCCGAGTGCATGGCACATGAAAACCGGTTTTACTATATGTACATGTTGAGTTCACGGCTTAACGACACCTGGGGCTCGTAACATAAAGCTTGCTAAGTTTTTGACTTAAGTAGAGTCGTAAGTACGTTTTAGGCATAATCTTAGGACCTGTCTAAGTACTACTTAAGTATGTCTTAAACCGTATCATAAAGCGAACTTAGCGAGATCTTAGCTAAGTCAAACTTATGTTAAAAATATTTCATATGAGTCAATTTATGGTTTTTGATTTAATATAGATATATTGCTAAAAGTGATTCAGTTAGGGTTTTAATTAATTACATACTAATGTTGATGTCCTTACCTATCGGTTTAAGTATGTTAGATTAGATTTCGTATTAAAATAATAATTATGTTATAAGTTATTCGGAATGTTTGAAATCAAATACCACACGGTCAGAAAGTAGCAATTTGTGGTTAATTGTAAATGTTCACGACAATTGTTTTATCACCTGAGATGTTTTCAGTGTACCTTTTGTAACTCTTTTGTTTTGACAAATGTTCACTTACCCTGTTATTATCGCAGACAAGAAAAGATAATCGGCCGCCTTTCCACTTGAAATTGAAACTCTAAAAAATCAATACATTTTGAATCCCCGCTATGTATACATGTATCAGGCCATGCATGTCAGAAGCAAAAACTGTGGAAGTTTTATGATATACTAATTTGCAATTTAATTCAAGGATACAAAAAAAATCGGGATATTTTTCTATGTCTCCACTTATCAGCAATTCTCCCTCTCTCTCTCTCTCTCTCTCTCTCTCTCTCTCTCTCTCTCTCTCTCTCTCTCTCGAACTGTAGTGAACCCTGTCTTTTATTTATTCATTTATTTTACTTTAAAGATACTTCTTTATTACTGTTTTAGTCATCATCCTCATTCTTTTCTGTCGTTAACAAATTATTTCAACTCATATTTTCAAAGTGAACATACAGATCCATGGTTTATTACTGTGTTCAATTTATTTCTATAACCGAGGTACGACTATTTTTAGAGGTACCCCTAAAATTAAACCTTGTATTTACATGTACGCTGTGTTGGAAGTGATATTGGAATCACTGAGCCACCCCCCCCCCCCCCCCAACGAAAAAATAAGATTTTTAAATCAGCGTCAAATACAGATAGTTATTTTCTTTAATGCATAATATGAAAAGAGGAATGTTTTAACATCGAAAGTTAACATTAAATAAGTCGAAATACATGTACAAGAAACTTAAGACATACTTAAGTCACCTCTACCGGCCGCCTAAGTTTTGCTAAGATTGACAAATCTTAGCATGCTTCTAGTTACGGTCTTAAGTTTTAGACTGTACTTAAGTCCTACTTAAGCACGGTCTTAGACTTAAGTAGCCTTTATGTTACGACCCCCTGAAAATTACGACTGGATTTAATTTTTTTTTTAAATAAAATGGTTCTATAAATATTAAATGGGTACAACTTATAAATCAGCGGATTTCATCTTTTATTTGTACATCCGAATTTCTAGCCGTAAACAGTAAAATAAACAGAACTGATTTGGTAGTCTTTTCATGAATATCATGTAAGAAAAGCTTAGGAGTAAATCATGAATAATTGCATATTATTTGTTTTATAAATCACGTACTTTTTATTTAATCTAAGATATTTCAGTTTTCTTGTAATATACCTGAATGCCGGTGTAAAGATCGATCTATTTTGTATGTACAATGTATAGTCAGATGCCGTGAGTATTAATAAATGTACACATAAATACATACGTTTAGTCCTGTTTTGAAATGAAGGAATTTACAGTATTATGGGCATACTGGTGTTATTTGATAAGCTTTATGTAAAAAGAGAAAGAGAATAGAATAGATTACATTAAACCAACCCCCCCCCCCCCCTTTACGGTTTCCCTCCTATTGAAAATGGTTGTGTAAAATAAAAAAAAAATCTTTAAAAATGTATCAATAATCGTTAGTAGAGTATATAGGCAAATTTTATAACTAATTTAAAATCAAAATCACGAAAACTACATGTAATCCGCCTACGGAAATCAAACTCAATATTATTAAAAATCAATGAGTTTATATTCCTGCGGTAAGAAATTGAATTTGTGTTTAATTTATTAAATTATACTCGTAAAATATTACATTGAAATGAATGACTAATACCTATATAAAAATTGTATTTTATTAAACAGTCATTCATGATATCGGCATTTCATTTTTAAACAGATGGATAAATAAATAAATAAATTCGAACTGACAATTATTTATCAATTAATTACAACTGTCAGAGTATTAAATATTTCTATCGGTTTATATAATACAAATGTATACTGAAATTTAATTTAAACAGCTGCTTAATGTGGCTTTGTGAAAGATTTCCATTGAATTAATGATAAAACGGTAATAATGCCCGAGATATTCCGAGTAGAAAAATCAAAATCGAGGCCAAAACGTGCGAGAATCGTGCACAAAGCGTGTGAGAAACATGTACAAAGCGTTTCGTGCAGCCTTTCGTGTAAACCGTGCAGACTTTCGTGCAAAGCGTTTCGTGTAAACCGTGTAGCGTTTCGTGCAAACCGTGTAGCGTTTCGTGTAAACCGTGCAGCGTTTCGTGCAAACCGTTTAGCGTTCGTGTACCGTTCGTGCAGCGAGCGTGTGGGGTAGTAGCACGTCTCAGGGTCTGTATTTACCGGTCCCAAACAATCGTTAGCAGAGATTCAGAATTGAAAATAAATGTGACCACCTCCCCCGGAATATTCTTTTATCTGATAAACAAAATATACTCCCCGGCCTAAATTCCTTTACTTCGCATTTATAGCAACCTACAAATCTTTTTTTGTTTAGTTTCTTATTTACGCATGCCTTTTAGACCTACTGTTATGTATAAAATCACATACATTTTATATGTTTTTGAGGTCTATGTATACTAAAGTAAAATGGTAAAAAGATTCAAATAAATGATTGATTGATTGAAGAAATATGCGTAAAACTAAAAAATGAAATTAAATACTGAAGAAGATAGATCTTTGAGAATTGAAATAATAATGAAAATAAGTCTGTACAACGTACATGATGTACATGTATATATCTTTTTTTTCATTATAGTACCAAAGTGTTCTATTCTAAATATTTTTTCTATCAATTTTATTTGTCATCAAATTCAATATTATGGAATTTTTTTTCGCGCGACCATAAACTAAGATTGTTCCAAAGTAGCGAGTACATGTACAGTGTAGGTCGTTTGTTTATTGAAAACACCGGTAGCTGCAGACGAAGAAGAATAGGTAATTTGTGCCCATTGTTACGCTGAACACTACAATTTGCATGGAATATACAAGTTGTACCCAGTTCTACCCCGGGGCTGAAGACATGTACACAATACAGCCAAATCACAGGTCGATCACCGATTTCTGATCAATTGAAATCAATTTAAAGGTGTTTTCCTTTCAACTTTTTACCATGCAAAATTAAAATCGATTAATTTGATCATATACTAATAGTAACATATTAAATTAAGTCTCATTTCAGTTCTTATTTCCCATTCAATAAAATCAAATAAAAAAAATTAATGAGATTTCAAAACTGATTAAATAAAAAATGATTTTGTATTCAAATTTTAAGACAAACTAAACACATGTACCTTTGTACTAGGGATTCTTAACCTCTAATTTTTAATCAGCTCGCCCCATTTGCCGGTTGCACATGCATACAGTGTGTACTTGTACATATGTACATGTGGAGGAGTTTAATTCTTGGACGATCTACAAACGTCTACATAACATTAAAATAAATGAATAAATAAATAAATATTTAATTAAAATCAGTGCCCACAGATTGAACATTCATATTCAAACCTGTTTTCACCTCTTAATTACTTTTTAAAAGGGATAAAATTTCTAATTTCCGAGCAAATTTTCAAATATTTCGGAAAAAGAGACCAGAAAACTGAACATTTAACAAGATAAATATAATTGTTTTTGAGAAAAAAAGGCCTTCAAAAACAAAATGTTGTCCAAACTCGACCAGTTGACCTAGTGAAAACGGAACAAATCCAACTTTTCTAACCTGCAGGAAATTATTTTTATCCCGATTTTTTCCCATCCATTAAGAACTTTTTTCTTATTATTGAAGAAAAAAGATCACCGATCTCCCTACATAATTTTTTTGGAGTCGGGAAAGGCGGCGATGGATCTTTTTTAAGATAGCATAATTTTCTTTTTATTTACAGTTTATTTTTCAATAAGATCTTATGCAAAAGTAAAATTCCATTTTTTTTCTGCCGTTAATTTTTTTTTATTAATTCTATTTCTATATATTCATTCTATTATTCATTTGATTTTTGTCAAAATTTTCACAAAGTTAACGTAATGTAGAAATTGAGATCAGCATACATACATACAGTCATGTAATTTTGCCACAAGCAGAACATTGAAAAAAATATGAAAATTTTGCCATGATAGTTCAAGTAAAAGAAAGTAATAATTGAAGGTTTTTATAGCCCTCTGTTTTATTTTAAACCAATTACCAGGTTAAAAACAATGACCACAGTAATTATCAGTAAATCTCAGCATCGACAGTACCTCAACAGTAATTATCAGCAATTCTCAGCAACGACAGTACCTCAACAGTATTTATCAGTATTTATCAGACTCAACAGTAAAAGGCAACAGTAATTATCAGTATTTATCAGAAACAACAAAAAATATCAGCAACAACAGTAATAGTAACAGTAAATATCAGTATTTATCAGCAGCAACAGCACATTATCAGTAATTATCAAACTTTATCAGTAAAATTTGGGATTCTCAGCACTTTTTTCGTCCAGTAGTGCTACTTGCAGTATTTCATGAAAATTACGATAAATACAGAGCGTCTGCTGTACGACGCCATTTTTGTTTTGTTCGGGAGCGGATCAAAATTCACCACACGCACCTGTTCTTAATAAATCTGCAAAAGGTTATTTTTATCGATTTATCTTTGCTCATATCGCTTCAACTTTTTTAAATTAACATAACAAGGTGGGAGTGTCTTATTTAATTTTTTTTCAATAAATATAATAAAATATTCAATATTTAATATGATTTACGGTGTGACCGTTGGGACGAGCGCAGTTGTACCATCATAAACACTCTAAAAATTGATCACTCACTTCAAACATCAAGCCGCTCGAGATATCTCGACTAGCTGTGACGTCACACGACGTCAATGAGCTCCTCCGAGCTTACGGAGACAGCCGAGCGTCTGTTTGACACTATAGACATAGTGCAATTTTGGTTGAAAAAACATTCGAGTTATTTTTTGTTTCTTTGAAAGATTTCTACAAACTGATCTAGTCTTTTATGCTTTACGTTATTATTGCATTCATTTATTTTTTGCGCAAAGGACATTGGGTAGTGCAGGGATTCTGGGAATGTTTCACAGAAAAATTTGGCTGACGGATGTACAGATTTCAATCCGAATTACCTCTGTTCTTACACGTTAGTCTATTGAGCTCGCTTCGCGACACTCGCTGCGCTCGCTTTAAAGGGAAAAATTAAATAGGAAAAATGAGAAAAAAAATTCACAAGTTCTGAATGACATGAGCGTACAAAGATTTATCCTTGTAGGAACAATATACTCAATAACTTGCTCTAATTTTTTTTTCAAGAGATAAAAAAAATTGAATATTATGAAAATGAAGTTCTATTAAGGATAGGTGTGCAAGCTACTTTTCTTCAAAAACCCCTTTTACAACTCCAAGTCATTTTACAGCTATAAAAATTGGAAACTGAAACCCATGCAGGGACTGAAGAGTCTAAAGTCATACCTTATAACTGAATAAAATTCTTTTGAATAAATACCAGGTTTACCCTTAGCTATTGACATACTGCAGTATTAATTGAACTTTTATGTAATTTTATAACCTATAAATACACAGTGAGTCTGACAAATATACATGTTTATAATTTAACAAAAACACTTTAGAAAATTCAAATGCTTTGAAGCTCTTTTATTTCCTTTTCTTGCGACTTGTTATAAAGAAGCAATGTATAGGTAATATCCACCCCCAATGGTTTAGAGAGTACCTTAAAATTAAAGTTAAGCAAAGTCAAAATATTGTTTGCATGCAATTTGTAAAATTATTAATACCTGGAAATCAAATGTAACAATGCAATTTTTATCTAACAGTCTGCTTCTGAAGGGGGGAGGGATAAATTGTTTACTAAAATAAATTAAAAAAAACATACATTCCCAAATATATTGTATACTTCATAGATCATAAAACATTTAATTTCTGGAACATGATATCTTACACATTTGATGGAAGGCATAGGGGAAAAAATACCAAACCAAAAAATAAGATTACCATTACAATCTAATTTTTCTCAGTGGAATTAATGGTTGTTTTTTTTTAAAGAAGGTGGGATACATATTCAACTGTAGGTTCCCTGTGTAGAGTGCAGAAGAATTAGAAAAACATGTTTTAAAATTTTTTATGGCTTATGAATGATATGGCTCTAAATTCGCTCTTGTGTACATCTTGACCTATGACTTTAACAAGAGAAATATTTCAAAAATTATTGAAAAATCTGAAATAAAAATTTTTTTATATTGAAAACTATATTGCAAATATATAGAAAAGATAATATGAGCAGATTTTTTCATCAACTTACTTATTTTTCTTGAAATGAATTTGAAAATTCCACTAGAATCACGCATGTGTAGGGGGACATTTTCAACCATGTCAAAATAAAAGACTAATATACAGCAATGATACCTTGTACACAGAATAGTTTTATTTACTACTGTTTAGGAAGGATAGAATTTACATACAAAAGTATTTTAATGCACATTATGACTCAAATAAAAGAAAAAATAAATTTTATTTCTCCTCGTATTTTGAACGTAACGTCTGTCCGTCTCAATACCCATGGTAAATTGCTATTAAATGGGACATTGCTTATGCAAACACTCTTAATTCTCTTGTCTACTGGTAGAAAGTTTACTTTTTCATCAATTAAGTTGTAACAGATTCAACAGAAAAGCGAGTGTGCTGAGAAATTAACAAATCTGTGAGATGCTTCCTGTGTCTGTCATGACAAGTGGGCGTTACGTGCAAATTTAAGAATTGAGCTCGGAGACGCTTCTTCTCATGCATTTGACTTAAGGTCATGAATATTTAAAATTTCTCTAATGTTCTATGCAAATGTGTTTATATTTCTATCGGAAGAGCTACCGAGAGATTCCGAGAAGCCACGAAAGCTTGTCTGTCCAAGTGTTACGTTACAAAAAGTATGTTACGTTCACAAAACTATAAGTCGTCTTATCTTAGATTTTATACACATATCATCAAAGATTGTCAACTAGTAGATGTATTTTGTACGTTTTGTTTAAATTATGAACTTGCACGCTCTTCATGTAATAGATAAACACTTCAAATTTGGAATTTCTTACATAACTTACCGATTGACAGACATTGCCCGAATATTATCGTAACGATGACGGACAAACCGAATGTCTGTCCATGTTACGTTAATCAAACAGATGCATTCAGATTTAAACATTCAGTGAATTAAACCAAAAAGATATTTTATTCAAACATATTATTGTATTATAAGGCAGAATTTGTCTTTATGACTCAAACAATACAATTTTTTAGTTATTTTCCTGCAGTTTTTGAAACGTGTTTGTCAGGGTTACGTGCGTCTGTCCATGTTACGTTATAGGTTTTATCAATATTAAATAATATTATTTTCAAAATTTCATGAAAATTTTCATAAATAATATTATTTTATGTATTCTAATTCCTAAGAATAAAAGATTAGCTTTGAATAATAAATTTTATTGGCTCGTTTCAAACGGGTATTGCTCAAGAAATAACGTAACATGACAGACATGGTTGAAATTTTGTATGCTACAAAGCGTATGGCAGAGATTTATCTTAGAAAAATTCAAATTTAAAATTTATAAGGAATAAAAATTTGAACAAAGTAAATTTCATAAGATAACATTACCTTTTTGCTAAAATAATGAAGTTTAAAGGTGACTTGGCTGGATTAAGTAAGGAAGTCTGTCAGTGTTACGTTCGTCACTTTTTGCATCAAAAGTAGCCTAAAAATCGTTTTTTTTTCCTTCTATGTCAGAATGATTTTTTTTAACATTGTTGAAAGAATTGTTTAAATTTATTATTAAATTTATTACATAACTATTGAAAATGACTACCTTAATTTTATATACAATGGACACATACTTTTTACAAGATGTACAGTTTACATTTGCAACTTTTTTGACTATTCAGTGTATATTTGTGGATACATTTTTTAATCTAGATGAAAATAGAGAAAAGTTACTTCCATTTATAGTTTCAACATTTCTTTACATACTCCTGTATATTTTATTAATTCTTTACATAAAACTGTAAAGCTTTGATTTAGCAGCCATAGGCAGAGGTCCGTATGACATTCAACTGCTTAAAAAATCTTCAGATATGTGCCTTAAAAACAGAACAAATTTGGGATATTTAGCAGTTATCCAAAATAAATAAACAAACAAATAAGTTTTTTTTTATTTGATTAATGATTAAATTTAATTCCAATTTTTCTTTCTAAATATATTTCCAACATTAATAGTACATACTGAAGATTAATTGTTAAGAACTTTAAATATCTTTAAACACAATTGTAAAAGAAAAATAAAAATCTACTACTTGAATGATTCATAGAACATTTCCGAGTTGATATGTATTACATGTATTTAGAGAACAAGCCATGTTCTGTATCCTAGATACAAATTTGGGACTGGACGAGTGCGTAGCACAGTCTCCACCCCTAAATTTGTATCTAAGATACAGAACATGTCAAGTTCTCTAAATGATTTGTGACGATCAGTCAAAGAAAAATAGCTCCGCCCACTCTTTAACTGAGCAGCATCCAAACTTGCGCCAGAGTTCTGTAGATGAGGCCCGTAGAGGAGTACCCATACTTCCATGGACTTTGTGAGATTCGGGCAGATTAGTTTTGACAATTTAATGGGGTGGACATAATGAGTTTTAGTCAGTCATGAATAAGGTTAAGGATTTAACCTGTAACTGTTGTGTTCTATTGAAATTTGAGATTGATCATAATATAATTATTTCACCCTCTCAAAATCCTGGATTTACTAGATTTACAAAAACAGGATATACAGAAAACTTCCATGGAGTTTAATGTCACAGACTTTTATTTTCTAATTGAATTGCGACATATAAAATTAAGTGAAAGAGATGCGTGGCTGTCGTCATCAATTTACGATGATATTTAAAATAAAAAAAACACAAAAAATGGACTTGAACGATTTTTGGACTTGGAGAGTGGATGTTTTCTGTTATTGCAAATTTTCCTTTTCGTTTGGATCGAAATTACGTGTAGATTCTGTGTAAAACCTGTTTTTAAAAGTGATTGTGAAATTTTGGCATTTAACGTTCCCAGGATAATATTTCTCCAAAATATTTATAGCAGGAAAACCTCAGCATTTACTATTTGTACACACTTTTGATAAATTGAATCAGATTTATTTTTAGATCGTGCTGTATTTTAGATACAGAATAGTTGGCAAATACAGTACGGTATACTAGGCTAATACAGAACGGAAAGTAGCTACGCCCACCATAGTCCCATTCTGTACTGCTAATACAGAACAGTAAACTTCAAAGAAAAACACCGCTATCGTGTCGAAACATACAGTTAAGGAATTTATAAAGGTCAATATGTGTTTATAAGGACTCATGGCAAATTATATTGGCCGAAAACACAGGATATCATAATTATTTTTTAAATGGTACCGTTATACCTTGCACATCTCTCCTCTTCCTCAAAGAAGCTCCTCTTGACAGTCACAAAATACTTTGCCATCTTGAGCGGGAAAGCACCAACTACCGGGTAGTCTTATGACAATGGTCTTATTCCAAAAACTTTTGAATTCACATGAAAAGGACCTTCAACAAATATAAAGAATCATGATAATTTCTTGAACACATATAAAGTAAATAATTATACTTTTATTGATTCCACATAAATGTGACTCTCGGTTGCCAACTTAATTTTTTTCAAAGTTGATATTTTCTTAAAGATTTCCTTCATTGCATGCAGTTTGTTGCATAATGGTTGGGATAAGGGAGAGGTTTAAGTGATTTGTTTCATAAAAATATTTAAAATTATACATAATTCAACATTTCATATTAATTGTTATTATAAAGGTAGATATTGTAATCTTGTCATTCCTAGAGAAAATAGATTTAGTTTCCAATGTAAATAACTGGATATTTATACACGTTTTCAATCGATCGATAAAATGCCCCGCCTACTCCGAATATTAATGTGACACAATTAAAACCAAACTCGGGCAAGCGCAACATTCCGGAATGCACATCCACAAGAGGACTTTTTTAAATACCTCAAATAAAACTAAAGCGCCGTTTTCTATGAAAATATTTGCAAGTATAGTACCACACTGATAACAAAATATCGGTTAGGTGTAAAATTATTTAGATTTGGGGTAATTAGATAAATTTAGAGGGGTCCAAAAAGGGGCCACAGCACTATGCTTAAGTGGAAACATTCTTTTCATGTTGCACATATGGTGAAGACATTTGATGGATAGAAATTCTACAAAATTATCATATTCTATTTACACTTTTCATTAAATTATCATATAATTAACAAGTATCATTTACACATGCATTTGATTTGTACGATGCTATGTATTATGGACATGTAATTCAAGTGTAAACACAACCTGCAAAGTTATAGTTTATAAGAATGATAATCATTGACATATATAGGCTGCTAGAGCTGGTATTATTATGCACACAAAAGGGTCCCTTATTTTCTTTAGTACACAGAAGGGTTAACCGAAAGACGAGATTGTCTTTGCTTTATACCTGGAATATCAGGATCAAATGAATCCTGAACCTGCTATATTTAAACTTGTAAATCTCTCTGACAGTTGTATCAAAGAAGAAAATATAATTGCCAGGTTTTTTTGTGTTCATTGTTGTGTTTCACCGAAAAAGACATATTTCTGCGATAAAATGTAAAAAGTAATTGTATTACTCTTTTTACTAAGCACGGAGAAGAACTAACAAGTATTAAACTTTAATCAGATCAAAATCACGAAGGGGAGTGGATTCCACTCTATTTTTATTAAAAATTAAAAAGATATATTTTATTGTGCAATGTCGATATCTACATGACAAAAAAGATGTTGTGCTCAATTTTAAAGCCACAATTTTTTTTTTCTTCATGGGACTAAACTTTTATTTACAAAGATGCTAATTTTTGATTCAGGAACAGAATTTTAGTACAACTTTTCAAGGTTTGTGTAGTCATCTCGAAAGAAACATCTTCCTCAAATGATGGTGTCCACCATTGTTGATTTTACCTTGACGTTGAATCTCAACATTTGTCGTATTTCTCTCTTATTTGGCTTCTTTACACAATTTTTTTTATTAGTCATGACATGTTTGCCTTTATTACTGTTGAGTTTATATAAAATAAAATACTTAAGATTGTTTTTCTTTACATATAAAAATCTTCACCCGTGAATAATTCATTAGCATTGGCCAATGGCCATCTAGCATATTTTAAATTTAAAACATTTTCATCATAATCTCCTTCAAAGAAAATGTTGAAACATTTTGTATTCATTATATATATTAGGATTTTAGTCTTAAACACGTTAATTAGCACATTGTAAAAAATACATTTTCTAGAATACTCCGCCATTTTTAATCATGCGGAATAAACATATCCTTTCCATATGTCTAAATTTACACCGCAAATCACATTTTTTATTCATTCAATCATAATACCAAATAAGAAAAGTGTTTTTATAAGAACTCTACATTTAGATATATCAACGACATATTGTCAATTAATAATTGTAATTTCCATTCTTATGTCGATACGATATATCCGAATGAGTTTGAGATTAAAGATACCACAGAGTCTGAGACATCTAATTCATTTAAGGAATGAAGCTTATTTCAATTTATGTTATCCGATATAACAAAACTTGGGG
>NW_026937000.1:0-7606 GCF_032062105.1 Saccostrea cuccullata
CAATTTTTTTTCCTGTCCCCTGTGTGACTTGAGGGCTTGACTTAGCTGTAAAATGTTTATGATGCAAGAGAAAATAAATGTTCTACCCGATGTATGTAAATGTTGATAATAACATTAAATATTCTTTGATAACTAGTGTTAGTGTGTTGTTGTTTCTTCCAATATGTAATTGGGGGAAAATGACTTTTGGTTGAAAAGCTAAATTGTGTTATCAATACTACAGTTTCCGTTGCGGAAACTAAAGTACACCAAATGTATTTCAATTGTAAACGCAATCTAAAACCTTGCGTATACCTCAAGTTTCAGCAAGTTTTGTTGCGGAAACCATTGGTAAACCATATGTATTTCAACCGTTTTTTACGCATACTGAAACCTTGCGTATACCTCAAGTTTCAGCAAGTTTCAGTTGGGGAAACCTATGGTACACCATATGTATTTCAACAGTATACGCATGCTGAAACCTTGCGTATACCTCAAGTTTCAGCAAGTTTCAGTTGCGGAAACTATTTGGATTCGTGGACACCTTTGGTTTCCGCACCGGAAACTTGATGAAGCTTGAAGTTTCCGCACTGAAACTTTGCAGAAACTATTAGTAACCTTAAGTTTCCGCAGAGTTTCAGTAGAGTTTCAGCCATGCGGAAACTGTATTTTTCATCCAGTGTTTCCTTGTTTTTGCTATTGTTAGTTTTTTGTTTAGTTTGATCCAATTTTCAGGATCACCACACTGTGGTTTTCTGAATCCATATCACCACTCTCTGAAACTGATGACGTAGTACGCAAAAACATGACGTTATTTTTCTTGCACGTTAAAAAGTCCCTAGTTTGTTTTATGGATAAATATCATACAATTGATCTCTAAAGTTTTATACTGCTATATTTATTTAGTTATAAGGGGTATATAATAAATTTATCATTATAACAGTAACTTGATCCGAAGAGCCGATCACGTTCGTTGACAGGCGCGGATTATCAGATCAAACTCGACGCTTCGGTCTCGTTAGATTCTAATCCATGCCTGTCAACTGACGTGATACGACCTTCGGATCAAATTATTTTTACAATAATATATATTTATGTCGGCGGAATTGAAAACTGATATCTAGCCGTTATCCGTCTTCTTAATTTAATACTTAATGGAAGCCGACTGGGAATTTATTATATGGGAACTATAAAAGAAAAACGCTTTAATTTTATATACTGACACGCAAAAGAAACGCAACACCCTACTTTAGGGTGAAATACTTATGTAAAGCAAAAAAAATTTAATCTTAAAATTATGGATACATAAAAATTGGTAAATATCGGTAATTTAACGGTTGAACGATTTCATACCATAACCGGAAATCAAGTTTGAGTCTGCATAACAGAAATCGAAAATTGCATGTTTCACAAAAGAGTTGGCAATATTATGTAGTTTTAAGAGTTTGCACTGTTCATCTTAAGTAATGCAGCAATATTTCAAAAAATAAATCTCTTTTCGTTTCCCCTAACGATGCTTAAGCTTCTTGAAAATGGCTTAAGTGCGCATTTCCATTGCTCTAGCTGGAAAATCTCAAAGTAAAGGTGATGGAGAGTTGATGATGCAAAAATACACCACATTACGTCTCAGTGGGGTCTTACGTATTATATTCATAAATTAAAGTCTTTGGACCGGAAGTCCAAGGATTACTACAATGCGCTAAGTTAGAGAAAATTCGACCTAATCATCTGAAAAACAGATATTTAAAAAATGGCAAAGAATAACTCCTTTGCACATATCTCGATATTGACTAACCTGTTGTATCGCAGAAATTAAGCTGCTAATGTTGTTCAGGACAGTCTTGCACGTTGTAATTGAGTGGCTGGGAGGGGGTGTTTTAAAAGTCATAGGTTACTTAGTAAAGTTAAAAGATAAACATTTAACATTTTTATCAAATCTCTGATGTTCTGAAAAGTGAGTTTAACCTTATTGTATTCTTTTTTAAAAATCATGAAATAAAAATTTCAAACATTTGTAGATTACTGCTTGTTGCGTTTCTTTTGCGTGTCAGTATATAATATGTAACTTGCATTGACTTCAGTGTATACATCCCAATCTTAAAGCTGACATGAATTCATAAAACGCAACATTTTCATCTATGTACGACTTGTTTCATACCAACAATAGCCGTATTCCGCCATATTTCTTTCAGATACATTGTCTCATTGTTACGATATATACCCCAATGCGGTCGTTACACTTGAATGATTTTTTGGCTTGGGTTTCGACTTGTGCACATCTCCGATGGTAAAGCATATGAGACCACATTAGGTGATCAAGACATTTCAAAACCACAACAAACAACATAATAATCATATTTCTGAATAATTATTGATTTGAATAAAAAGGGAAAAAAAAATGCAAGTTTGGAAAAGAAATTTAGATGCATGAGTATGTATTTTACAGTGGCCAATTTATGCAGAAAAAAACTTAAATACTAAGCAGTAAAATACTGCAAACACATCTTGAAATTATATCATCTGAATGGAACAAAACAATCTATGTCTTTTATTTGCAGGTCCTATGCAATTGATGCATATCGAGAAACGCCTCGAACGCTGTAAACGTACCCATACCTGGAAATAAGGTTACTGCATCGGTTCAAAGATGTGCACAAGGCAAGTGATATACACCCAAAATTCTATTTATTGAAATATGCATCACAAAAAAGAAATAAACTCCATAAAAGCTCAATAGTAAACACACTGTCATTACCCTACAGACTAGCACGTTGATACACTTAGTCTGTACTGATCACATTTTGGTCAGGAAAAATATCACAAGTGGAAAGAGAAGTTATTTGGTATTTGCGTGGCTGAAAAAGGGGGGGGGGGGTTTAAAGTATTTGAACTGCTGTTCATAAGCTATAATTGTGAATTGTCTATCTACAAGTAGTTCTAATATACATTCTGTACAAAGTCATGTATATAGTCTGCAGTTGGTTTGCATCGCAAAATTCATTTGTCAAGAATAACTGATTATTTTAGTACTAATCTCAAATCTAAACCAAGTAATTTGAGCACGGTAATCATTTCCTTCAAATCTTAAAAGCAATTGACCAGAATACAAATTTTTATGTGTACATCTATTGTTTTTTTGACACCCACACACACGGAGAAAGGCCATTCCATGTTTAGATTGACTTTTCTAAAGGCATTTGATTTTTTTCAGGCGCGAGGGTGGGGGTGGGAGGAGCATGCAAAATTATTTGACATGACCGTTATTTAAATATTCTTGGAAAACAGACATTTCTGCCGAATTCAATTTTGAGATTTTTTTAAATGTTTCACCCCAAACACAAAGTATGTGCATTTTTAGGAATGTAACTGTTTTATGTTGTTATAGAGTGTCTTTGAATTTCAGTATCCCTGCCTGTTAGTCTAGCTATTTTTTTGTATAAAAATAATTTCTTTAGGAGTAATTGAGAGATAATTTTAAGACCAAAGGTAGGGATACTTTACACTGGTTGAATACGGATAATCTTTATTAACTCTTTTGTTTATTGAATTCTCTCTCTTTTTCTCCCTCTCCCTATCTGTTAGGGCAATAATAGGTAAAAGATCCTACGCACTTTGTGCTGTACCATTTGTTAAGCCTTAGAACTGATCAAGGATTTTTCTCAGGCGGGATGTCGAAACTTCATAAATTGAATAATAATTTTAATTTGGACACGCCCAAATTGAAATAGAAAATAAAGGTATTGTGAGCAATGAGCTCACTAAATGATACCCCGCCTCCCATATGGTTATAATGGCAAAGTATATTTTGCTGTTGTCGCTAAACCCAAAATATGTGTCGAATCAAAAAGCAGGCACGTAGCATCGTATTCAAAAGTGGTGGCCAGGCAGAGAAATTTTATTCATTACCTGAAAAAGTTGACAAAAAAAAACAACCCAAAACCACACCTTCAATTAACATTTCCTATAGTATAAGTTAGGTCGCCGGAAAAAGGGGGGAGCACAATGGTAATATGTATTAAACTTAAGATTCTGTGAAAGTTTCATTAAAATTCACCAAGTGGTACAAGATGATTTGCGGATAAGATTTAACCCCAAAGCGTAAGAGACAGACGCATGGACAGATGGACGGACATAACGATTACTATACTTTTCAAGCGGGGGATATAATAAACGTGAAATATACATCACAGGAATAGGAACATTAAGAACTTCTCAAATACCTTCTAAAACGTACGTGTCGAACCTGGACATGGACACCATGCAGACAAGAGAATTTTTAAAAAAAACCTAATTGTAGGTAAATGTGGAATTCTCACGGGGAGTTTGCTCTCTCCTCCTATATGCTCTCTATAATAATCATTATTTATTTATGTCTAGAAATTTAATTAACATGAAATTCTATTTTCATTATCATTGCACCACAGAATCAAACTCGTTTAGTATACCCCTCGCAATAAGTTGCGTGGGATATAATGTTTTTGACCCGTCAGTCAGTCCTTTTTTTCTTTTTTTTTTTTGGGGCAGCGCAACTTCTCATAAACCACTGCACAGAGTTTTGTCGAATTTTGCAGATATTTATAGGAGACAATGTGTGTGTAAATTTGCACATCACCAGAAAATTCCGAATTCTTTATTTTTACGGGAATTTCCGCACTTTTACATTTAGATTTTAGCCATATCTTGAATATTGAGATATGGGCAGTATGTCAGAGCAAATCCTCATAATCCGCTGCACACAATTTCGTCAAACTTTAAATAAAATTGTATTAGGAATAATAAAGCCTATACACAGTATTTATTTGATAATAATTAATCTGTTTCAGACGTTTTTTTAAAATTATTTTTATGAGAGTGTTAATATGCATGTTTTATTACCCCCCCCCCTCCTATCACAGGAAAATATCTTCAAAAGGTGCGAATGATTCGTAATAATGCATGCTTTATTTTAAATTTAATGAAGTTAAACCATGTAATCATAAATTTTATTTACTACATTTACAAACAAGAGTAATGTTTATTTTTGAAAAAAACAAATTCTTTTCAACCCCACTGAGCTTTCAACC
Organism: Saccostrea cuccullata; assembly: GCF_032062105.1. NCBI lineage: Eukaryota > Metazoa > Mollusca > Bivalvia > Ostreida > Ostreidae > Saccostrea > Saccostrea cuccullata. Next base: position 5,043 of record NW_026937000.1, read on the forward strand.
TTTGATATTTTCCCTGACCAAATAAAATGATCGGCATGGACCACGTATGTCCAAGCATCTTTTACTATTGAGTTAGCAATGGATTACATGACTTATGAGATGCATTTTTCAATAAAAGTGAAATAGGATAATTCTTTCGACATGTGCACATCCCTGTAACGATAGCAGTATTCAGGTAAATGTTTTATCACTGCGTTTGACGCGTTTTCTCGACCTGCATGGATTTTTGCTGTACATAAATGTATTCCGTATTAAGGGACTTTTTATATTGCAGCAAATGCATTCAAAATAATTTAATTTTTCGGTATAGTTCTATTTTTGTTGAATTTTTACTTTTCAAACATGTATTGGTCAGTTTATGGACTTCCAAAAACTATGCTATCGGAGATGTGTACATGTCGACAGCCAGACTAGTAAATCACTCAAGTGAAACAATTCGTCAAGGCTATATATATCAGGTACAGGAGGCCAAAAATCTTCGATTAAATATGGCGGAATCGGAGAAATATGTCGGACAAGGGCGTGCAGGAATGTAGTAAGTCGTACAAAGATAAAAACTGATGCCTTTTTAAGAGTTCATGTCAGCTTTAAAGATAAACACCATCTATGTCTTATAAGGGACCGTCTCAAAATACAGGTATATAATTACTTTTATGAGGATTGTATTGGAAAGTGCAATTTTTTGCACTTATAATTTTTAAGGAGGCTAGGGGGTCAACTAATTATTTTTTTCAATTAACCATCAGATATAACTTAAATTTTGGGATATGATATCTTAAACTGTCAACTATCAATTGGGAAAAAAAAATTCATAAATTTTAGTTTTAAAATTTGATCATTTTATTAAATCTTTATATGGAACCTTTCTTCTAATGAAGATCAAAATAGTCTAAAAAAGGCCCCGACCACCCAGCCTCTTTAATTTATTTTGTGAAAATGATAAATTTTAAATGGTAAATAAGGTTTATTCTACTATGATGGAATAAACCCCCAGTCATCCCCCTTAAGTTAAGTTAATGATAAACATTATTTTAACGAAAAAAATAAAGGAAACATTAATAACCGTCATACAATACATTACCGAGCAAACATTTTAGATAAAGAAAAAACTTAGTTTGATAAATCACTTTTTTGTATTTATTTTTTTTTTTTTTTGAACAAACAGCACAAATAATCTCTCTTCCCTCAACATATGGTGGACATTTCAAAGAACCACAGGCCCTTCTACCAGATAGAATAGGTAGCCATGGTTACCAGCTTTGCCGCCATGCAGGGTACCTGGATTCTCGTCAACACACTTATATGTTGTACCAGCTGCGTGATCATGGTACCCAGCCATTAGGTATCCCTGGTATTCAAGGTTCCATCCTTTGTAGCAGGTTTTTCTTGTAAAAATAACACAATAACAAATGTGAAAAGATTTTTAAAAAAAAGGAAAGCATAAATAAGTTTTGCTGAAAGTAAAACAAATTTACTTTATACAGCTTTCTAATTATGCACAAAAAAATTGTGTTATATATTGCAATATCTTTAAAGCTGGATATATATTGAGGTAACGATATATATATATATTTTACATATATTTCCATTTCTAACTTCTTTTTCTCTTTGATAACTCTTTGAAAGTTAGCGGAGTTGATTTTTGGATAATTTTAGCGGAATGTAAATTAGGGAGGTCGATAGGTCGGGAGCTAGGAGGCTTAATATGCATGCAAATCTCGTGCGGAATGTGTCTCTGTGTCTTACGCTAAGGAGGCTGAATAATTTTTGTTCGGCTGCCTTTCTGTTTGACGTCAGTGGTAGAGGACTTTTGAAATTGGCATGGGAGTATGTGTTATATAAATCTATGTCTTCATTTTTCAAATTAAATTAAAAATACAATTTTATTTCGCAATAAAATCGAAAGATAATGAATCAGGTCTAGTTAGTATGGTATGCTTTGGACACCAACGATAGTGGGAAACATGGGATTATTTATGCATAACGGGCTTCACCATTATTTAAATTATTCCATGTTTCCCACTATCGTTGATGCTCTGGCATACAATACAAACTAGATAGCGATTCCTCAAATATACACGCAGGTTCTCTTTTTTATCTTTTAGATCATACTAGTTGACAATGCCGGGGAATTACTCCTACAACTACTCAACGCTTTGGAATAAATTATCCCACAACAATAATATTGATGGGATGTACTTAATAAACATAAAATACGTCTCAATCAAACATTCATTGTTAAACATGTGATATTAATTTACTCGCCTGGAAACATTTTCACAACGGATCTGTTTTGAACAAGACAAACTGCACAGGGGAAGTCTTGATGAAAAAGTGACGTAAAGCGACTCGGAAAGGCACCCAGTTCGTATTCTGCCCCATATACGTAAGCCCTATTGGCATCATTTCCATTCCGTTAGATCCCCCACTCTGGATCTCTTGGTAAACAAAGAGGATCTACAGCTGCTCCTTTATGTGTATAATGAGATCCTTCAGTGAATCCTAAAATTTTGAGGTATTCACCATTTATAATGTTCATAAATTATGCCTAACAACATTTATTC
>NW_026937001.1:0-7654 GCF_032062105.1 Saccostrea cuccullata
ATGTAATCTTTCTAATTCTTTTTTCACTTTTGGTTTATTGAACACAGAAGGATAGATGCAAATTATGTCCTATACTCGGCATTCAGGGCCAATGAGCAGAGAGGGATCTTGGGTTTATAGGTCTCATCCGAAGGACCGTTCCCCACACGTGAGATAGAAAGAGAGATCCGTAAAAAATCAAAGTTGCATCCTTTGTCGATGATTTGAGTCAATCACATTTATCCCCTCTACATCAACCGACAGTATAACAAACTAGAAATATCTTTAGAAAGAAACAAAATCATGGCATAAAATAATCCTTTGTCAATTTTTTATGACATTATCATAGCAAATATAAGAATAAAACGGATGTTATGAGTTTGCACTTTTGGTCTGGCAAAAGATAACGAACGCGGGTTCTACAGATAAAAGTAATTAAAGAGGCTGATAAATAGGAATTAAACTTTTAACCCGGATGGTCCCACGAAATAAATCATGGGAATGCAGCTCTACTTACTTGTTTATGTATTTTGTAATAGTAATTTAATTCTAATTAAAATTTAAAGTAATTATTGGAAATTTCGAAGGAGTTACAAATATGGAGATGTAAATCTACAAAGGTACACCTAGTATAAAACAAGAGCCCAGGGGCCACAGCGCTCACCTGAGCACATCGGGCTTGAATTTACTCCCCCCCCCTCCAGGCGTTCATCATTTGAACAAACTAGAATCTACACTACCTGAGGATGATTCCATATAAATATCACTAATCATAGCTTTGAAGTACTTGAAAAGAAGATAAATTTAAAAGGTTTCCCTATATATCCCTATGTAAAATTTGGGTCGGTCATTTTGGCCCTACCGTAGCCACGGGGGTCATGATTTGAACAAACTTGAATCAACACTACCTGAGGATGATTCCACATGAGTTTCATCTTTCCTGGCCCAGTGGTTCTGGAGAAGAAGATTTTTAAAGATTTTTCCTATATATTCCTATGTAAAACTTGGGTTGGCCATTTTGGCCCCACCCTTGCCCCGGGGGTCATGATTTGAACAAACTTAAATGTACACTACCTGAGGATGACTCCACGTGAGTTTCATCTTTCCTGGCCCAGTGGTTCTGGAGAAGAAGATTTTTAAAGATTTTTCCTATATATTCCTATGTAAAATTTGGGTTGGCCATTTTGGCCCCACCCTTGCCCCGGGGGTCATGATTTGAACAAACTTGAATGTACACTACCTGAGGATAACTCCACGTGAGTTTCATCTTTCCTGGCCCAGTGGTTCTGGAGAAGAAGATTTTTAAAGATTTTTCCTATATATTCCTATGTAAAACTTGGGTGGGCCATTTTGGCCCCACCCTTGCCCCAGGGGTCATGATTTGAACAAACTTGAATCTACACTACCTGAGGATGATTCCACATGAGTTTCATCTTTCATGTCCTAGTGGTTCTTGAGAAGAAGATTTTTAAAAAATTTTCCTATATATTCCTATGTAAAACTAGGGTCGGCCATTTTGGCCCCACCCTTGCCCCGGGGGTCATGATTTGTACAAAATTGAATTTACACTACCTGAGGATGCCTCCACATGAGTTTCATCTTTCCTGGCTCAGTGGTTCTGGAGAAGAAGATTTTTAAAGATTTTTCCTATATATTCCTATGTAAAACTTGGGTGGGCCATTTTGGCCCCACCCTTGCCCCGGGGGTCATGATTTGAACAAACTTGAATTTACACTACCTGAGGATGCTTCCACATCAGTTTCATCTTTCCTGGCCCATCGGTTCTGGAGAAGAAGATTTTTTAAAAATGCCATTAATTTTTAACAAATTTATGATTATCTCCCCTCGGAAAAGGGCGTGGCCCTTCATTTGAACAAACTTGAATTCCCTTCACCCAAGGATACACTTGAATTCCCTTCACCCAAGGATACTTTGTGCCAAGTTTGGTTGAAATCGGCCCAGTGGTTCTTGAGAAGAAGATGAAAATGTGAAAAGTTTACGACAACAACAACAACGACAACAACAACGACGACAACGACAACGACAGACGACGGACAAATTTTGATCAGAAAAGCTCACTTGAGCCTTCGGCTCAGGTGAGCTAACAAGCGGCCGGGATAGACAGGATTTCAGTGGAAAGCTGAATCTTGACTGTCTTGGTTGCACTTCATACAGGTTGGGTAACATCTCCACTCCCCAACCCTGTCAGCCGCTCAGGTCCATCAGATTTACAAGGAATCGAAAATGAATTGCCAAGATATTATATAATAGAATGAGTAGCGAAAGTGAGTCATCAAAAATGAAAAGTTTAATAATTTTTTATGACTCACTTTCGATATTATCAATTATTTCTCATGCCTAAAATTTACAAAAATATTGTCCAAATCATATATACCTTTTTCAAAATGCGTTAATATGGTCAATATCAAAACACTTTGAAAAGAGACTTTATTTTTTTCAAAGTGCGTTAAGCCCATGACGCTCAACTGAATGAATTTGGCTTTACACTAAATGGTGCTTCACACGATTTTCAACATTTCTGGTCCAGTGATTCTTAAGAGGAAGATTTAAAAGAATTTTCATTGTAAAGGCCCGCCCTACCCTTGGGTGTCATGATTTGAACAAATAACAATCTACCTCACCACAGGATGTTTCCAAATAAGCATTAACTTTTCTGACCAAGGTTCTTTCGAAGAAGATTTTAAAAGTTTTTTCTTATATATTTCAATGTCAAACTTTATGATTCCCTTTTAGAATTCAGAATAACCATTATCCCAGGATGTTTTCGCATGAAAGTTTAAGCTTTTATTGCGCGTTGATTCGTAAAGAAGATTTTTGACATGACGGCTTGGCCAACATAAGGTGCCCATTTCCACGTGAATGAAGTGATATAAACGTAACTCTTTAAGGTCAGACGAGACGAACCTCAAAATCTATTTTGTATATCTTCGAAATATATGAAAAATATTCAAAATTTTAATAACATGATGATTTCTAAACCAGTTTCTAAACGTTTTTAAAACACCCAAACACTTAAAAATTTTAAAATTCGAAAATTATAATTCTTCCCCAAAGGATTATATAAGAAAAACTACCCCTGGTATCTCGCAGAAATGCCTGGTAAGGTACCTCAAATTTTTGCCAGTAAACATGTTTAAATAGCCATACTTCAATGACAAACTCTTAAAAAAAAATTATCTATTATCTAAAGTTACAATTAATCTAAACGTCTTAAGTTTCATTGCAAAGTGCAGATTAAGAGATGTCCATTTGTATATTATATTATATATGTAGTACCCGCATCTTTGAAAAAACAACAGAATAAAGTCTCAAATTCATGATTTTTGAAGCGTAATGCTGTTGCACTTGATTTTTTACATTTTAAAAATGGTTTATTAAGATCATTTTAAATGAAACACTCCGAAATAGGTATAGTTTATTATAGAGAAATCATTCTGGCTAAGTTTATTTTTTACAGAAAAGAAAAACGATAAAAATTGTGGAAATTATGAATAAATGTGTGCAGATATACCTTTGTTATATAATTTAAGATTTATCAATGTTGGAATAAGCTCATAATTTCTAACAATTTAAAAATTTTATTTTACTTAAGAAAAAAGTACTAAAAGAAAAATATAGTGGGTATATGGTAAATTATGTGTACATTTTGAAATTCTTTTTCCATTCTCATCTAATATTTTGTATAGTCCGTAGCCCCATATTTCATAATAGTTTGTGTTCAACAGAAGAATGTATAATCTATAATGCTCTTGTTTAATATTTTCACAGTTACGAGTTAAGAATAAAAAAAGTAATGAATAGCTTTTACGACAACACCAAAAGAAGTTATATAAGAACGATTGGTGTCCGTAGCCCTGTATAGTCCGTAGCCCCTATATTACAACTATCAGAAAAAGTCTGATACATTATTGATATAATAACTACGGTTTACTAATATGTTTATTCGAACAAATACAATGTTTTAAATACATAATCAACTGTTATTAAAAATATAGTGTCTGAATATTAACATTTTTCAAGTAAAGGGCTTCTTCTGTAATCTGTCCTGTTCTGTTTGTGGTCACAACATATTTATAAATATATATGATAAACTTTTCCTTTTGAAACTACATACTATCAACCCATTTAGAATAATTAGCAATGGAACTTTTTAAAAGAATATGTGGTCTCACAAATCCTATTTACAAAAAGGCTACAAACTTTTCAAAAAATTTAGTAAAATATAACCATATTCCTTTATCAACAAGATATTTCTCCTGGTTGCATCACTGCAAAATGTGGTACAATGGTTTATCAGTTTTCACCAACAAGTCTTCATATCCCATAGTGAGATTTGATCCCAAAACTTAAGGATCAACTCCTTACTTTGCAATTTAGTATAAAGTGAGAACCTCACTCCATGTAATTGCACCACCAAATTTTTTGTCACTGAATTGTTAATTTAATTAAAATAAAAAAATTATTTATTCTTCATGAATAAATTTTGTAATACTAGTACGATTCGTATTATGGTTCTTTTTACTTCAAATGGTCAATCTTGTTTTGTAATGTTTTTTAGCTCACCTGAGCCGAAGGCTCAAGTGAGCTTTTCTGATCAAAATTTGTCCGTTGTCTGTTGTTGTCGTTGTTGTCGTTGTCGTTGTAGTTGTCGTCGTTGGCGTCGGCGTAAACTTTTCACATTTTCATCCTCTCCTCAAGAACCACTGGGCCAATTTCAACCAAACTTGCCACAAAGTATCCTTGGGTGAAGGGCATTCAAGTTTGTTCAACTGAAGGGCCACGCCCTTTTCCAAGGGGAGATAATCATGAATTTGTTAAAAATTAATGGCATTTTTAAAAAATCTTCTTCTCCAGAACCGCTGGGCCAGGAAAGATGAAACTGATGTGGAAGCATCCTCAGGTAGTGTAAATTTAAGTTTGTTCAAATCATGACCCCCGGGGCAAGGGTGGGGCCAAAATGGCCGACCCTAGTTTTACATAGGAATATATAGGAAAAATCTTTAAAAATCTTCTTCTCCAGAACCACTGGGCCAGGAAAGATGAAACTCATGTGGAATCATCCTCAGGTAGAGCAGATTCAAGTTTGTTCAAATCATGACCCCCGGGGCAAAGGTGGGGCCAAAATGGCCGACCCAAGTTTTACATAGGAATATATAGCAAAACTCTTTAAAAATCTTCTTCTCCAGAACCACTGGGCCAGGAAAGATGAAACTCATGTGGAATCATCCTCAGGTAGTTTAGATTCAAGTTTGTTCAAATCATGACCCCCGGGGCAAGGGTGGGGCCAAAATAGCCGACCCAAGTTTTACATAGGAATATATAGGAAAAATCTTTAAAAATCTTCTTCTCCAGAACCACTGGGCCAGGAAAGATGAAACTCATGTCGAATCATCCTCAGGTAGTGCAGATTCAAGTTTGTTCAAATCATGACCCCCGGGGCTAGGGTGGGGCCAAAATGGCCGACCCAAGTTTTACATAGGAATATATAGGGAAACCTTTTAAAATCTTCTTTTCAAGTACTTCAAAGCTATGATTAGTGATATTTATATGGAATCATCCTCAGGTAGTGTAGATTCTAGTTTGTTCAAATGATGAACGCCTGGAGGGGGGGTGGAGTAAATTCGAGCCTGATGTGCTCAGGTGAGCGCTGTGGCCCCTGGGCCTCTTGTTTTTATATAAATTACACGTTATGATCATGATCATAAATTATATACTGATACACCTTTTGAATGACCATCTCGAGCTATATGTATAACATTAAAATAAAATGAAAAAATATGAAGAAATAAAGCCTAAACACCTTAACTTCTCTCAAAAAAAAAATCTCAGGCCTTGACTTAATTACGGTTCATGTTGCTTTTTTCATTATAGTTTAAACACCAATAATGCTATAATAATAAGTTGAACTGAAATTTCATTTGGCATTGAAAGTACACATTACATGGTATTATAAATACTCAATCAAAGTTGTGTGAACTCTTGTAGAAAACCAAATTAATGATAAAAAAACTGCCCAAGAATTAATTATGCTATCCTAATTATCTTTAAGATGCTTGTCCACAATAGAGCTGTTTAACAGTATAATCCGTAGCCCCAGTGCTCTCATGAAAATCATCCTTCTTAGATGCTATATTAAAGTTCATTCTTGGTCCTTAGATGGTTTTAGACAATATTTTGTTATCAAACCACCAATTACATATAGTTCTGACATGCATTATTGACAATTAATATTTTATTCGTATTGGAAGTTGTATTAAGTTTTAGTTTATTTTGTTAAATTTCACAGGATTTTTGTATAAATTGATTTATTATCCAACTGATTGGATCTTTGAAACACATGTGAACTCCTAGATGATAATTTTAACAAATATTCACTGATACAAGCTAAAGCAACTGTTGTTTTTTCTCTTGTCTCTCCTTAAATGAAAAATTCCCTATGTATGACCCATCCAAATGATATGACCCAGGGCCTCAAAATAGTCAATCAAAAATACCTGACAGTTTTCTCTGAGTATTACCAAATAAGTTTGAAATATTCATTCCCTTATACAGTTTCTTTAGAAAATAAAAGTACTATAACTTATTTTTTTCTTCAAATATCCAAATATTAAGAGTAGAAAAGCTCTCAAAGATTAACAGATTAACCCATATCCTTTATGTACTGTTACATTTTTAATGGAAATGTATACTATAGTATTTAATCTTTATTTTGCTCAGGCAATATTTTGTTATGAATTTGTATTTGAATTACACTTTTTTGTTCAGTTGAATATGATATATTTAAATGTTATGCCTGAATATGTTTAGTCCGTAGCCCAGTTGGGTCTCCGTTATAGTAAGAGTAAAATCTTTTAAACCGCTTGACAGAAATGGACAGAAATTTCAGACAATCTGCCTAAGGAATGTAGTGTTACATAGGACATAATTTTAACTTTGTTCATTTGACTTCATTTTATGGCTAATCTGCAATCAACATGGGCACCTGATTTCGTCCAAGCCATTGATTATCTTCTATTGATGAGGATTGGTCCTTCCATTTAATAATTCAAACTCCCCTTTACCGAAGGATGCTTTTTGCCAACTTTTGTAAAGGTTGGCCCTGTAGTTTTTGGGAAGAAGGTAAAAACAGACGGACAGACCGACGGAAAACCCTATGCATTATGAGACTAACCTTCTCTCCAGAAAACCGTGATTTGGGTATTTTCTTTAATTAGACCATTAAACGTCGTCAATTGTACACAAGAACAAAATTATTAACACAATGGCGTATAAGACTGCGAAAACATTGTTAAATCGAAATTAAAAAAGGACCTTTTATCATTTGGATGGGATTTAATCCTTATTTTTTCGATTTCAATCTCCAAGTAAAATTTATATCAATGAATTTCATATTTTTCAGATTTTCCCCATGTTTCCGTAGCAACACTATCATACAACATGAAACTGGGAAGCACTTTCTCAATTGAGTGTCACGTTATCTCCAATCCATCAGCAAAGAAAGCTTCTTGGTGGAAATTCACAGGAGAAAGATGGGAAGAAATAAACATAAATTCTGAAAAATATGCGCAAAGTTCCACTGACACTCAGAGGGCACCAATACTACAAATAAATAGGCTAGACTACGAGGATGAAGGGACCTACTGTCTAAGGGTGA